>NW_026701435.1:0-84299 GCF_030435755.1 Ochotona princeps | reverse complement strand
TGTGTGAAGTTAGTGAGCCAAATGGAGTTGTTCTCCCACAAGAACCACTCGGCTGATCCTTCTTCAATATGCCCTTCACCAACATGCAGTGTTTCCTTGATTGAATTAGCTCTCACACCAATATTTGCGTCTAGAGCCTTTGCATTGAGGGCTATCTGACAACGTCTGTGGCGCTGAAGTTGCCTGTGAATGTGGAGTTGGTGGCATGTGAAACCCGCATGTGGAGCATTCTTTTGTGTGGGATGCTCTACCAGGTTCATTCCTAGATAATGCAGTGAAAGAGCACTAAGCATAGAGTGTGAAAACTGAGTTTCCTTGAGAGCTGCTTGGAAGCCTGATGGTGTGTGAAGTTAGTGAGCCAAATGGAGTTGTTCTCCCACAAGAACCACTCGGCTGATCCTTCTTCAATATGCCCTTCACCAACATGCAGTGTTTCCTTGATTGAATTAGCTCTGACACCAATATTTGCGTCTAGAGCCTTTGCATTGAGGGCTATCTGAAAATGGCTGTGGCGCTGAAGTTGCCTGTGAATGTGGAGTTGGTGGCATGTGAAACCCGCATGTGGAGCATTCGTTTGTGTGGGATGCTCTACCAGGTTCATTCCTAGATAATGCAGTGAAAGGGCACTAAGCATAGAGTGTGAAAACTGAGTTTCCTTGAGAGCTGCTTGGAAGCCTGATGGTGTGTGAAGTTAGTGAGCCAAATGGAGTTGTTCTCCCACAAGAACCACTCGGCTGATCCTTCTTCAATATGCCCTTCACCAACATGCAGTGTTTCCTTGATTGAATTAGCTCTCACACCAATATTTGCGTCTAGAGCCTTTGCATTGAGGGCTATCTGAAAACGGCTGTGGCGCTGAAGTTGCCTGTGAATGTGGAGTTGGTCGCTTGTGAAACCCGCATGTGGAGCATTCGTTTGTGTGGGATGCTCTACCAGGTTCATTCCTAGATAATGTAGTGAAAGGGCACTAAGCATAGAGTGTGAAAACTGAGTTTCCTTGAGAGCTGCTTGGAAGCCTGATGGTGTGTGAAGTTAGTGAGCCAAATGGAATTGTTCTCCCACAAGACCCACTCGGCTGATCCTTCTTCAATATGCCCTTCAGCAACATGCAGTGTTTCCTTGATTGAATTAGCTCTCACACCAATATTTGCGTCTAGAGCCTTTGCATTGAGGGCTATCTGAAAACGGCTGGTGCGCTGAAGTTGCCTGTGAATGTGGAGTTGGTGGCATGTGAAACCCGCATGTGGAGCATTCTTTTGTGTTTAATGCTCTACCAGGTTCATTCCTAGATAATGCAGTGAAAGGGCACTAAGCATAGAGTGTGAAAACTGAGTTTCCTTGAGAGCTGCTTGGAAGCCTGATGGTGTGTGAAGTTAGTGAGCCAAATGGAGTTGTTCTCCCACAAGAACCACTCGGCTGATCCTTCTTCAATATGCCCTTCAGCAACATGCAGTGTTTCCTTGATTGAATTAGCTCTCACACCAATATTTGCGTCTAGAGCCTTTGCATTGAGGGCTATCTGGAAACGGCTGTGGCGCTGAAGTTGCCTGTGAAGTGTGGAGTTGGTGGCATGTGAAACCCGCATGTGGAGCATTCGTTTGTGTGGGATGCTCACCAAGCTTCATTTCAGTCCTAGGCACTCAAAGGGCACTAAGCATAGAGTGTGAAAACTGAGTTTCCCTGAGAGCTGCTTGGAAGCCTGATGGTGTGTGAAGTTAGTGAGCCAAATGGAGTTGTTCTCCCACAAGAACCACTCGGCTGATCCTTCTTCAATATGCCCTTCACCAACATGCAGTGTTTCCTTGATTGAATTAGCTCTCACACCAATATTTGCGCCTAGAGCCTTTGCATTGAGGGCTATCTGAAAGCGGCTGTGGCGCTGAAGTTGCCTGTGAATGTGGAGTTGGTGGCATGTGAAACCCGCATGTGGAGCATTCGTTTGTGTGGGATGCTCTACCAGGTTCATTCCTAGATAATGCACTCAAAGGGCACTAAGCATAGAGTGTGAAAACTGAGTTTCCTTGAGAGCTGCTTGGAAGCCTGATGGTGTGAAGTTAGTGAGCCAAATGGAGTTGTTCTCCCACAAGAAACACTCGGCTGATCCTTCTTCAACATGCCCTTCACCAACATGCAGTGTTTCCTTGATTGAATTAGCTCTCACACCAATATTTGCGTCTAGAGCCTTTGCATTGAGGGCTATCTGAAAATGGCTGTGGCGCTGAAGTTGCCTTTGAGTGTGGAGTTGGTGGCATGTGAAACCCGCATGTGGAGCATTCGTTTGTGTGGGATGCTCTACTAGGTTCATTCCTAGATAATGCACTCAAAGGGCACTAAGCATAGAGTGTGAAAACTGAGTTTCCTTGAGAGCTGCTTGGAAGCCTGATGGTGTGTGAAGCTAGTGAGCCAAATGGAGTTGTTCTCCCACAAGAACCACTCGGCTGATCCTTCTTCAATATGCCCTTCACCAACATGCAGTGTTTCCTTGATTGAATTAGCTCTCACACCAATATTTGCGTATAGAGCCTTTGCATTGAGGGCTATCTGAAAACGGCTGTGGCGCTGAAGTTGCCTTTGAATGTGGAGTTGATGGCATGTGAAACCCGCATGTGGAGCATTCGTTTGTGTGGGATGCTCACCAAGCTTCATTTCAGTCCTAGGCACTCAAAGGGCACTAAGCATAGAGTGTGAAAACTGAGTTTCCTTGAGAGCTGCTTGGAAGCCTGATGGTGTGTGAAGTTAGTGAGCCAAATGGAGTTGTTCTCCCACAAGAACCACTCGGCTGATCCTTCTTCAATATGCCCTTCACCAACATGCAGTGTTTCCTTGATTGAATTAGCTCTCACACCAATATTTGCGTCTAGAGCCTTTGCATTGAGGGCTATCTGACAACGTCTGTGGCGCTGAAGTTGCCTGTGAATGTGGAGTTGGTGGCATGTGAAACCCGCATGTGGAGCATTCTTTTGTGTGGGATGCTCTACCAGGTTCATTCCTAGATAATGCAGTGAAAGAGCACTAAGCATAGAGTGTGAAAACTGAGTTTCCTTGAGAGCTGCTTGGAAGCCTGATGGTGTGTGAAGTTAGTGAGCCAAATGGAGTTGTTCTCCCACAAGAACCACTCGGCTGATCCTTCTTCAATAAGCCCTTCACCAACATGCAGTGTTTCCTTGATTGAATTAGCTCTGACACCAATATTTGCGTCTAGAGCCTTTGCATTGAGGGCTATCTGAAAATGGCTGTGGCGCTGAAGTTGCCTGTGAATGTGGAGTTGGTGGCATGTGAAACCCGCATGTGGAGCATTCGTTTGTGTGGGATGCTCACCAAACTTCATTTCAGTCCTAGGCACTCAAAGGGCACTAAGCATAGAGTGTGAAAACTGAGTTTCCCTGAGAGCTGCTTGGAAGCCTGATGGTGTGTGAAGCTAGTGAGCCAAATGGAGTTGTTCTCCCACAAGAACCACTCGGCTGATCCTTCTTCAATATGCCCTTCACCAACATGCAGTGTTTCCTTGATTGAATTAGCTCTCACACCAATATTTGCGTATAGAGCCTTTGCATTGAGGGCTATCTGAAAACGGCTGGTGCGCTGAAGTTGCCTGTGAATGTGGAGTTGGTGGCATGTGAAACCCGCATGTGGAGCATTCGTTTGTGTGGGATGCTCTACCAGGTTCATTCCTAGATAATGCACTCAAAGGGCACTAAGCATAGAGTGTGAAAACTGAGTTTCCTTGAGAGCTGCTTGGAAGCCTGATGGTGTGTGAAGTTAGTGAGCCAAATGGAGTTGTTCTCCCACAAGAACCACTCGGCTGATCCTTCTTCAATATGCCCTTCACCAACATGCAGTGTTTCCTTGATTGAATTAGCTCTCACACCAATATTTACATCTAGAGCCTTTGCATTGAGGGCTATCTGAAAGCGGCTGTGGCGCTGAAGTTGTGTGAAAATGTGGAGTTGGTGGCATGTGAAACCCGCATGTGGAGCATTCATTTGTGTGGGATGCTCTACCAGGTTAATTCCTAGATAATGCACTCAAAGGGCACTAAGCATAGAGTGTGAAAACTGAGTTTCCTTGAGAGCTGCTTGGAAGCCTGATGGTGTGTGAAGTTAGTGAGCCAAATGGAGTTGTTCTCCCACAAGAACCACTCGGCTGATCCTTCTTCAATATGCCCTTCAGCAACATGCAGTGTTTCCTTGATTGAATTAGCTCTCACACCAATACTTGCGTCTAGAGCCTTTGCATTGAGGGCTATCTGAAAAAACCTGTGGCGCTGAAGTTGCTTGAAAATGTGGAGTTGGTGGCATGTGAAACCCGCATGTGGAGCATTCGTTTGTGTGGGATGCTCACCAAGCTTCATTTCAGTCCTAGGCACTCAAAGGGCACTAAGCATAGAGTGTGAAAACTGAGTTTCCTTGAGAGCTGCTTGGAAGCCTGATGGTGTGTGAAGTTAGTGAGCCAAATGGAGTTGTTCTCCCACAAGAACTACTCGGCTGATTCTTCTTCAATATGCCCTTCACCAACATGCAGTGCTTCCTTGATTGAATTAGCTCTCACACCAATATTTGCGTCTAGAGCCTTTGCATTGAGGGCTATCTGAAAACAGCTGTGGCGCTGAAGTTGCCTGAGAATGTGGAGTTGGTGGCATGTGAAACCCGCATGTGGAGCATTCGTTTGTGTGGGATGCTCTACCAGGTTCATTCCTAGATAATGCACTCAAAGGGCACTAAGCATAGAGTGTGAAAACTGAGTTTCCTTGAGAGCTGCTTGGAAGCCTGATGGTGTGTGAAGTTAGTGAGCCAAATGGAGTTGTTCTCCCACAAGAACCACTCGGCTGATCCTTCTTCAATATGCCCTTCAGCAACATGCAGTGTTTCCTTGATTGAATTAGCTCTCACACCAATATTTGCGTCTAGAGCCTTTGCATTGAGGGCTATCTGAAAACGGCTGTGGCGCTGAAGTTGCCTGTGAATGTGGAGTTGGTGGCATGTGAAACCCGCATGTGGAGCATTCGTTTGTGTGGGATGCTCACCAAGCTTCATTTCAGTCCTAGGCACTCAAAGGGCACTAAGCATAGAGTGTGAAAACTGAGTTTCCTTGAGAGCTGCTTGGAAGCCTGATGGTGTGTGAAGTTAGTGAGCCAAATGGAGTTGTTCTCCCACAAGAACCACTCGGCTGATCCTTCTTCAATATGCCCTTCAGCAACATGCAGTGTTTCCTTGATTGAATTAGCTCTCACACCAATATTTGCGTCTAGAGCCTTTGCATTGAGGGCTATCTGAAAACGGCTGTGGCGCTGAAGTTGCCTGTGAATGTGGAGTTGGTGGCATGTGAAACCCGCATGTGGAGCATTCGTTTGTGTGGGATGCTCTACCAGATTCATTTCATTCCTAGGCACTCAAAGGGCATTAAGCCTAGAGTGTGAAAACTGAGTTTCCTTGAGAGCTGTATGGAAGCCTGATGGTGTGTGAAGTTAGTGAGCCAAATGGAGTTGTTCTCCCACAAGAACCACTCGGCTGATCCTTCTTCAATATGCCCTTCAGCAACATGCAGTGTTTCCTTGATTGAATTAGCTCTCACACCAATATTTGCGTCTAGAGCCTTTGAATTGAGGGCTATCTGAAAACGGCTGTGGCGCTGAAGTTGCCTGTGAATGTGGAGTTGGTGGCATGTGAAAACCGCATGTGGAGCATTGGTTTGTGTGGGATGCTCTACCAGGTTCATTCCTAGATAATGCAGTGAAAGGGCACTAAGCATAGAGTGTGAAAACTGAGTTTCCTTGAGAGCTGCTTGGAAGCCTGATGGTGTGTGAAGTTAGTGATCCAAATGGAGTTGTTCTCCCACAAGAACCACTCGGCTGATCCTTCTTCAATATGCCCTTCACCAACATGCAGTGTTTCCTTGATTGAATTAGCTCTGACACCAATATTTGCGTCTAGAGCCTTTGCATTGAGGGCTATCTGAAAACGGCTGTGGCGCTGAAGTTGCCTGTGAATGTGGAGTTGGTGGCATGTGAAACCCGCATGTGGAGCATTCGTTTGTGTGGGATGCTCTACTAGATTCATTCCTAGATAATGAAATCAAAGGGCACTAACCATAGAGTGTGAAAACTGAATTTCCTTGAGAGCTGCTTGGAAGCCTGATGGTGTGTGAAGTTAGTGAGCCAAATGGAGTTGTTCTCCCACAAGAACCACTCTGCTGATCCTTCCTCAATTTGCCCTTCACCAACATGCAGTGTTTCCTTGATTGAATTAGCTCTCACACCAATATTTGCGTCTAGAGCCTTTGCATTGAGGGCTATCTGAAAATGGCTGTGGCGCTGAAGTTGCCTGTGAATGTGGAGTTGGTGGCATGTGAAACCCGCATGTGGAGCATTCGTTTGTGTGGGATGCTCACCAAGCTTCATTTCAGTCCTATGCCCTCAAAGGGCACTAAGCATAAAGTGTGAAAACTGAGTTTCCTTGAGAGCTGCTTGGAAGCCTGATGGTGTGTGAAGTTAGTGAGCCAAATGGAGTTGTTCTCCCACAAGAACCACTCGGCTAATCCTTCTTCAATATGCCTTTCAGCAACACGCACTGTTTCCTTGATTGAATTAGGTCTCACACCAATATTTGCGTCTAGAGCCTTTGCATTGAGGGCTATCTGAAAACGGCTGTGGCGCTGAAGTTGCCTGTGAATGTGGAGTTGGTGGCATGTGAAACCCGCATGTGGAGCATTCGTTTGTGTGGGATGCTCTACCAGGTTCATTCCTAGATAATGCAGTGAAAGGGCACTAAGCATAGAGTGTGAAAACTGAGCTTCCTTGAGAGCTGCTTGGAAGCCTGATGGTGTGTGAAGTTAGTGAGCCAAATGGAGTTGTTCTCCCACAAGAACCACTCGGCTGATCCTTCTTCAATATGCCCTTCACCAACATGCAGTGTTTCCTTGATTGAATTAGCTCTCACACCAATATTTGCATCTTGAGCCTTTGCATTGAGGGCTATCTGAAAACGGCTGTGGCGCTGAAGTTGCCTGTGAATGTGGAGTTGGTGGCATGTGAAACCCGCATGTGGAGCATTGGTTTGTGTGGAATGCTCTACCAGGTTCATTCCTAGATAATGCACACAAAGGGCACTAAGCATAGAGTGTGAAAACTGAGTTTCCTTGAGAGCTGCTTGGAAGCCTGATGGTGTGTGAAGTTAGTGAGCCAAATGGAGTTGTTCTCCCACAAGAACCACTCGGCTGATCCTTCTTCAATATGCCCTTCAGCAACATGCAGTGTTTCCTTGATTGAATTAGCTCTCACACCAATATTTGCGTCTAGAGCCTTTGCATTGAGGGCTATCTGAAAACGGCTGTGGCGCTGAAGTTGCCTGTGAATGTGGAGTTGGTGGCATGTGAAACCCGCATGTGGAGCATTCGTTTGTGTGGGATGCTCACCAAGCTTCATTTCAGTCCTAGGCACTCAAATGACATTAAGCCTAGAGTGTGAAAACTGAGTTTCCCTGAGAGCTGCTTGGAAGCCTGATGGTGTGTGAAGTTAGTGAGCCAAATGGAGTTGTTCTCCCACAAGAACCACTCGGCTGATCCTTCTTCAATATGCCCTTCACCAACATGCAGTGTTTCCTTGATTGAATTAGGTCTCACACCAATATTTGCGTCTAGAGCCTTTGCATTGAGGGCTATCTGAAAACGGCTGTGGCGCTGAAGTTGCCTGTGAATGTGGAGTTGGTGGCATGTGAAACCCGCATGTGGAGCATTGGTTTGTGTGGGATGCTCTACCAGGTTCATTTCAGTCCTAGGCACTCAAAGGGCACTAAGCATAGAGTGTGAAAACTGAGTTTCCTTGAGAGCTGCTTGGAAGCTTGATGGAGAGTGAAGTTAGTGAGCCAAATGGAGTTGTTCTCCCACAAGAACCACTCGGCTGATCCTTCTTCAATATGCCCTTCACCAACATGCAGTGTTTCCTTGATTGAATTAACTCTCACACCAATATTTGCGTCTAGAGCCTTTGAATTGAGGGCTATCTGAAAATGGCTGTGGCGCTGAAGTTGCCTGTGAATGTGGAGTTGGTGGCATGTGAAACCCGCATGTGGAGCATTCGTTTGTGTGGGATGGTCTACCAGGTTCATTCTTAGATAATGCACTCAAAGGGCACTAAGCATAGAGTGTGAAAACTGAGTTTCCTTGAGAGCTGTTTGGAAGCCTGATGGTGTGTGAAGTTAGTGAGCCAAATGGTGCTGTTATCCCACAAGAACCACTCGGCTGATCCTTCTTCAATATGCCCTTCAGCAAGATGCAGTGTTTCCTTGATTGAATTAGCTCTCACAACAATATTTGTGTCTAGAGCCTTTGCATTGAGGGCTATCTGAAAACGGCTGTGGCGCTGAAGTTGCCTGTGAATGTGGAGTTGGTGGCATGTGAAACCCGCATGAGGAGCATTCGTTTGTGTGGGATGCTCACCAAGCTTCATCTCAGTCCTAGGCACTCAAAGGGCACTAAGCATAAAGTGTGAAAACTGAGTTTCCTTGAGAGCTGCTTGGAAGCCTGATGGTGTGTGAAGTTAGTGAGCCAAATGGAGTTGTTCTCCCACAAGAACCACTCGGCTAATCCTTCTTCAATATGCCTTTCAGCAACACGCACTGTTTCCTTGATTGAATTAGCTCTCACACCAATATTTGCGTCTAGAGCCTTTGAATTGAGGGCTATCTGAAAACGGCTGTGGCGCTGAAGTTGCCTGTGAATGTGGAGTTGGTGGCATGTGAAACCCGCATGTGGAGCATTCGTTTGTGTGGGATGCTCTACCAGGTTCATTTCAGACCTAGGCACTCAAAGGGCACTAAGCATAGAGTGTGAAAACTGAGTTTCCTTGAGAGCTGCTTGGAAGCTTGATGGAGAGTGAAGTTAGTGAGCCAAATGGAGTTGTTCTCCCACAAGAACCACTCGGCTGATCCTTCTTCAATATGCCCTTCACCAACATGCAGTGTTTCCTTGATTGAATTAGCTCTCACACCAATATTTGCGTCTAGAGCCTTTGCATTGAGGGCTATCTGAAAACGGCTGTGGCGCTGAAGTTGCCTGTGAATGTGGAGTTGGTGGCATGTGAAACCCGCATGTGGAGCATTCGTTTGTGTGGGATGCTCACCAAGCTCATTTCAGTCCTAGGCACTCAAATGACATTAAGCCTAGAGTGTGAAAACTGAGTTTCCCTGAGAGCTGCTTGGAAGCCTGATGGTGTGTGAAGTTAGTGAGCCAAATGGAGTTGTTCTCCCACAAGAACCACTCGGCTGATCCTTCTTCAATATGCCCTTCAGCAACATGCAGTGTTTCCTTGATTGAATTAGGTCTCACACCAATATTTGCGTCTAGAGCCTTTGCATTGAGGGCTATCTGAAAACGGCTGTGGCGCTGAAGTTGCCCTGTGAATGTGGAGTTGGTGCATGTGAAACCCGCATGTGGAGCATTGGTTTGTGTGGGATGCTCTACCAGGTTCATTTCAGTCCTAGGCACTCAAAGGGCACTAAGCATAGAGTGTGAAAACTGAGTTTCCTTGAGAGCTGCTTGGAAGCTTGATGGAGAGTGAAGTTAGTGAGCCAAATGGAGTTGTTCTCCCACAAGAACCCACTCGCTGATCCTTCTTCAATATGCCCTTCACCAACATGCAGTGTTTCCTTGATTGAATTAACTCTCACACCAATATTTGCGTCTAGAGCCTTTGCATTGAGGGCTATCTGAAAACGGCTGTGGCGCTGAAGTTGCCTGTGAATGTGGAGTTGGTGGCATGTGAAACCGCATGTGGAGCATTGGTTTGTGTGGGATGCTCTACCAGGTTCATTCTTAGATAATGAAATCAAAGGGCACTAAGCATAGAGTGTGAAAACTGAGTTTCCTTGAGAGCTGCTTGGGAAGCCTGATGGTGTGTGAAGTTAGTGAGCCAAATGGTGTTGTTATCCCACAAGAACCACTCGGCTGATCCTTCTTCAATATGCCCTTCAGCAAGATGCAGTGTTTCCTTGATTGAATTAGCTCTCACACCAATATTTGCGTCTAGAGCCTTTGCATTGAGGGCTATCTGAAAACGGCTGTGGCGCTGAAGTTGCCTGTGAATGTGGAGTTGGTGGCATGTGAAACCCGCCATGTGGAGCATTCGTTTGTGTGGGATGCTCACCAAGCTTCATTTCAGTCCTAGGCACTCAAAGGGCACTAAGCATAAAGTGTGAAAACTGAGTTTCCTTTGAGAGCTGCTTGGAAGCCAGATGGTGTGTGAAGTTAGTGAGCCAAATGGAGTTGTTCTCCCACAAGAACCACTCGGCTGATCCTTCTTCAATATGCCCTAGAGCAACACGCAGTGTTTCCTTGATTGAATTAGCTCTCACACCAATATTTGCGTCTAGAGCCTTTGCATTGAGGGCTATCTGAAAACGGCTGTGGCGCTGAAGTTGCCTGTGAATGTGGAGTTGGTGGCATGTGAAACCCGCATGTGGAGCATTCATTTTTGTAGGATGCTCACCAAGCTTCATTTCAGTCCTAGGCACTCAAAGGGCACTAAGCATAGAGTGTGAAAACTGAGTTTCCTTGAGAGCTGCTTGGAAGCCTGATGGTGTGTGAAGTTAGTGAGCCAAATGGAGTTGTTCTCCCACAAGAACCACTTGGCTGATCCTTCTTCAATATGCCCTTCACCAACATACAGTGTTTCCTTGATTGAATTAGCTCTGACACCAATATTTGCGTCTAGGGCCTTTGCATTGAGGGCTATCTGAAAACGGCTGTGGCGCTGAAGTTGCCTGTGTATGTGGAGTTGGTGGCATGTGAAACCCGCATGTGGAGCATTCGTTTGTGTGGGATGCTCTACCAGGTTCATTTCAGTCCTAGGCACTCAAAGGGCACTAAGCATAGAGTGTGAAAACTGAGTTTCCTTGAGAGCTGCTTGGAAGCTTGATGGAGAGTGAAGTTAGTGAGCCAAATGGAGTTGTTCTCCCACAAGAACCACTCGGCTGATCCTTCTTCAATATGCCCTTCACCAACATGCAGTGTTTCCTTGATTGAATTAACTCTCACACCAATATTTGAGTCTAGAGCCTTTGCATTGAGGGCTATCTGAAAACGGCTGTGGCGCTGAAGTTGCCTGTGAATGTGGAGTTGGTGGCATGTGAAACCCGCATGTGGAGCATTCGTTTGTGTGGGATGCTCTACTAGATTCATTCCTAGATAATGCACTCAAAGGGCACTAAGCATATAGTGTGAAAACTGAGTTTCCTTGAGAGCTGCTTGGAAGCCTGATGGTGTGTGAAGTTAGTGAGCCAAATGGAGTTGTTCTCCCACAAGAACCACTCGGCTGATCCTTCTTCAATATGCCCTAGAGCAACACGCAGTGTTTCCTTGATTGAATTAGCTCTCACACCAATATTTGTGTCTAGAGCCTTTGCATTGAGGGCTATCTGAAAACGGCTGTGGCGCTGAAGTTGCCTGTGAATGTGGAGTTGGTGGCATGTGAAACCCGCATGTGGAGCATTCGTTTGTGTGGGATGCTCTAGCAGGTTCATTTCAGTCCTAGGCACTCAAAGGGCACTAAGCATAGAGTGTGAAAACTGAGTTTCCTTGAGAGCTGCTTGGAAGCCTGATGGTGTGTGAAGTTAGTGAGCCAAATGGAGTTGTTCTCCCACAAGAACCACTCGGCTGATCCTTCTTCAATACGCCCTTCACCAACATGCAGTGTTTCCTTGATTGAATTAGCTCTCACACCAATATTTGCGTCTAGAGCCTTTGCATTGAGGGCTATCTGAAAACGGCTGTGGCGCTGAAGTTGCCTGTGAATGTGGAGTTGGTGGCATGTGAAACCCGCATGTGGAGCATTCGTTTGTGTGGGATGCTCACCAAGCTTCATTTCAGTCGTAGGCACTCAAATGACATTAAGCCTAGAGTGTGAAAACTGAGTTTTCTTGAGAGCTGCTTGGAAGCCTGATGGTGTGTGAAGTTAGTGAGCCAAATGGAGTTGTTCTCCCACAAGAACCACTCGGCTGATCCTTCTTCAATATGCCCTTCACCAACATGCAGTGTTTCCTTGATTGAATTAGCTCTCACACCAATATTTGAGTCTAGAGCCTTTGCATTGTGGGCTATCTGAAAAAGGCTGTGGCGCTGAAGTTGCCTGTGAATGTGGAGTTGGTGGCATGTGAAACCCGCATGTGGAGCATTCGTTTGTATGGGATGCTCTACTAGATTCATTCCTAGATAATGCAGTGAAAGGGCACTAAGCATAGAGTGTGAAAACTGAGTTTCCTTGAGAGCTGCTTGGAAGCCTGATGGTGTGTGAAGTTAGTGAGCCAAATGGAGTTGTTCTCCCACAAGAACCACTCGGCTGATCCTTCTTCAATATGCCTTTCAGCAACACGCACTGTTTCCTTGATTGAATTAGCTCTCACACCAATATTTGCGTCTAGAGCCTTTGAATTGAGGGCTATCTGAAAACGGCTGTGGCGCTGAAGTTGCCTGTGAATGTGGAGTTGGTGGCATGTGAAACCCGCATGTGGAGCATTGGTTTGTGTGGGATGCTCGACAAGGTTCATTTCTAGATAATGCAGTGAAAGGGCACTAAGCATAGAGTGTGAAAACTGAGTTTTCTTGAGAGCTGCTTGGAAGCCTGATGGTGTGTGAAGTTAGTGAGCCAAATGGAGTTGTTCTCCCACAAGAACCACTCGGCTGATCCTTCTTCAATATGCCCTTCAGAAACATGCAGTGTTTCCTTGATTGAATTAGCTCTCACACCAATATTTGCGTCTAGAGCCTTTGAATTGAGGGCTATCTGAAAACGGCTGTGGCGCTGAAGTTGCCTGTGAATGTGGAGTTGGTGGCATGTGAAACCCGCATGTGGAGCATTGGTTTGTGTGGGATGCTCTACCAGGTTCATTCCTAGATAATGCAGTGAAAGGGCACTAAGCATAGAGTGTGAAAACTGAGTTTCCTTGAGAGCTGCTTGGAAGCCTGATGGTGTGTGAAGTTAGTGATCCAAATGGAGTTGTTCTCCCACAAGAACCACTCGGCTGATCCTTCTTCAATATGCCCTTCACCAACAAGCAGTGTTTCCTTGATTGAATTAGCTCTCACACCAATATTTGCGTCTAGAGCCTTTGCATTGAGGGCTATCTGAAAACGGCTGTGGCGCTGAAGTTGCCTGTGAATGTGGAGTTGGTGGCATGTGAAACCCGCATGTGGAGCATTCGTTTGTGTGGGATGCTCTACTAGATTCATTCCTAGATAATGCACTCAAAGGGCACTAACCATAGAGTGTGAAAACTGAGTTTCCTTGAGAGCTGCTTGGAAGCCTGATGGTGTGTGAAGTTAGTGAGCCAAATGGAGTTGTTCTCCCACAAGAATCACTCTGCTGATCCTTCCTCAATTTGCCCTTCACCAACATGCAGTGTTTCCTTGATTGAATTAGCTCTCACACCAATATTTGCGTCTAGAGCCTTTGCATTGAGGGCTATCTGAAAACGGCTGTGGCGCTGAAGTTGCCTGTGAATGTGGAGTTGGTGGCATGTGAAACCCGCATGTGGAGCATTCGTTTGTGTGGGATGCTCACCAAGCTTCATTTCAGTCCTAGGCACTCAAAGGGCACTAAGCATAAAGTGTGAAAACTGAGTTTCCTTGAGAGCTGCTTGGAAGCCTGATGGTGTGTGAAGTTAGTGAGCCAAATGGAGTTGTTCTCCCACAAGAACCACTCGGCTAATCCTTCTTCAATATGCCTTTCAGCAACACGCACTGTTTCCTTGATTGAATTAGGTCTCACACCAATATTTGCGTCTAGAGCCTTTGAATTGAGGGCTATCTGAAAACGGCTGTGGCGCTGAAGTTGCCTGTGAATGTGGAGTTGGTGGCATGTGAAACCCGCATGTGGAGCATTCGTTTGTGTGGGATGCTCTACCAGGTTCATTCCTAGATAATGCAGTGAAAGGGCACTAAGCATAGAGTGTGAAAACTGAGCTTCCTTGAGAGCTGCTTGGAAGCCTGATGGTGTGTGAAGTTAGTGAGCAAATGGAGTTGTTCTCCCACAAGAACCACTCGGCTGATCCTTCTTCAATATGCCCTTCACCAACATGCAGTGTTTCCTTGATTGAATTAGCTCTGACACCAATATTTGCATCTAGAGCCTTTGCATTGAGGGCTATCTGAAAACGGCTGTGGCGCTGAAGTTGCCTGTGAATGTGGAGTTGGTGGCATGTGAAACCCGCATGTGGAGCATTGGTTTGTGTGGAATGCTCTACCAGGTTCATTCCGACATAATGCACTCAAAGGGCACTAAGCATAGAGTGTGAAAACTGAGTTTCCTTGAGAGCTGCTTGGAAGCCTGATGGTGTGTGAAGTTAGTGAGCCAAATGGAGTTGTTCTCCCACAAGAACCACTCGGCTGATCCTTCTTCAATATGCCCTTCACCAACATGCAGTGTTTCCTTGATTGAATTAGCTCTCACACCAATATTTGCGTCTAGAGCCTTTGCATTGAGGGCTATCTGAAAACGGCTGTGGCGCTGAAGTTGCCTGTGAATGTGGAGTTGGTGGCATGTGAAACCCGCATGTGGAGCATTCGTTTGTGTGGGATGCTCACCAAGCTTCATTTCAGTCCTAGGCACTCAAAGGGCACTAAGCATAAAGTGTGAAAACTGAGTTTCCTTGAGAGCTGCTTGGAAGCCTGATGGTGTGTGAAGTTAGTGAGCCAAATGGAGTTGTTCTCCCACAAGAACCACTCGGCTAATCCTTCTTCAATATGCCTTTCAGCAACACGCACTCTTTCCTTGATTGAATTATCTCTCACACCAATATTTGCATCTAGAGCCTTTGCATTGAGGGCTAACTGAAAACGGCTGTGGCGCTGAAGTTGCCTGTGAATGTGGAGTTGGTGGCATGTGAAACCCGCATGTGGAGCATTCGTTTGTGTGGGATGCTCACCAAGCTTCATTTCAGTCCTAGGCACTCAAATGACATTAAGCCTAGAGTGTGAAAACTGAGTTTCCTTGAGAGCTGCTTGGAAGCCTGAAGGTGTGTGAAGTTAGTGAGCCAAATGGAGTTGTTCTCCCACAAGAACCACTCGGCTGATCCTTCTTCAATATGCCCTTCAGCAACATGCAGTGTTTCCTTGATTGAATTAGCTCTCACACCAATATTTGCGTCTAGAGCCTTTGCATTGAGGGCTATCTGAAAACGGCTGTGGCGCTGAAGTTGCCTGTGAATGTGGAGTTGGTGGCATGTGAAACCCGCATGTGGAGCATTGGTTTGTGTGGGATGCTCTACCAGGTTCATTTCAGTCCTAGGCACTCAAAGGGCACTAAGCATAGAGTGTGAAAACTGAGTTTCCTTGAGAGCTGCTTGGAACCTTGATGGAGAGTGAAGTTAGTGAGCCAAATGGAGTTGTTCTCCCACAAGAACCACTCGGCTGATCCTTCTTCAATATGCCCTTCACCAACATGCAGTGTTTCCTTGATTGAATTAACTCTCACACCAATATTTGCGTCTAGAGCCTTTGAATTGAGGGCTATCTGAAAACGGCTGTGGCGCTGAAGTTGCCTGTGAATGTGGAGTTGGTGGCATGTGAAACCCGCATGTGGAGCATTCGTTTGTGTGGGATGGTCTACCAGGTTCATTCTTAGATAATGAAATCAAAGGGCACTAAGCATAGAGTGTGAAAACTGAGTTTCCTTGAGAGCTGCTTGGAAGCCTGATGGTGTGTGAAGTTAGTGAGCCAAATGGAGTTGTTCTCCCACAAGAACCACTCGGCTAATCCTTCTTCAATATGCCCTTCAGCAAGATGCAGTGTTTCCTTGATTGAATTAGCTCTCACACCAATATTTGCGTCTAGAGCCTTTGCATTGAGGGCTATCTGAAAACGGCTGTGGCACTGAAGTTGCCTGTGAATGTGGAGTTGGTGGCATGTGAAACCCGCATGTGGAGCATTCGTTTGTGTGGGATGCTCTACCAGGTTCATTTCAGACCTAGGCACTCAAAGGGCACTAAGCATAGAGTGTGAAAACTGAGTTTCCTTGAGAGCTGCTTGGAATCTTGATGGAGAGTGAAGTTAGTGAGCCAAATGGAATTGTTCTCCCACAAGAACCACTCGGCTGATCCTTCTTCAATATGCCCTTCACCAACATGCAGTGTTTCCTTGATTGAATTAACTCTCACACCAATATTTGCGTCTAGAGCCTTTGCATTGAGGGCTATCTGAAAAAGGCTGTGGCGCTGAAGTTGCCTGTGAATGTGGAGTTGGTGGCATGTGAAACCCGCATGTGGAGCATTCGTTTGTGTGGGATGCTCTACTAGATTCATTCCTAGATAATGCAGTGAAAGGGCACTAAGCATAGAGTGTGAAAACTGAGTTTCCTTGAGAGCTGCTTGGAAGCCTGATGGTGTGTGAAGTTAGTGAGCCAAATGGAGTTGTTCTCCCACAAGAACCACTCGGCTGATCCTTCTTCAATATGCCCTAGAGCAACACGCAGTGTTTCCTTGATTGAATTAGCTCTCACACCAATATTTGCGTCTAGAGCCTTTGCATTGAGGGCTATCTGAAAACGGCTGTGGCGCTGAAGTTGCCTGTGAATGTGGAGTTGGTGGCATGTGAAA
This sequence comes from Ochotona princeps, assembly GCF_030435755.1. Lineage (NCBI taxonomy): Eukaryota > Metazoa > Chordata > Mammalia > Lagomorpha > Ochotonidae > Ochotona > Ochotona princeps. The sequence goes on along the minus strand of NW_026701435.1, from coordinate 67,719 downwards.
CCCGCATGTGGAGCATTCATTTGTGTAGGATGCTCACCAAGCTTCATTTCAGTCCTAGGCACTCAAAGGGCACTAAGCATAGAGTGTGAAAACTGAGTTTCCTTGAGAGCTGCTTGGAAGCCTGATGGTGTGTGAAGTTAGTGAGCCAAATGGAGTTGTTCTCCCACAAGAACCACTCGGCTGATCCTTCTTCAATATGCCTTACAGCAACACGCACTGTTTCCTTGATTGAATTAGCTCTCACACCAATATTTGCGTCTAGAGCCTTTACATTGAGGGTTATCTGAAAACGGCTGTGGCGTTGAAGTTGCCTGTGAATGTGGAGTTGGTGGCATGTGAAACCCGCATGTGTAGCATTCGTTTGTGTGGGATGCCTTACCAGGTTTACTCCTAGATAATGCACTCAAAGGTCACTAAGCATAGAGTGTGAAAACTGAGTTTCCTTGAGAGCTGCTTGGAAGCCTGATGGTGTGTGAAGTTAGTGAGCCAAATGGAGTTGTTCTCCCACAAGAACCACTTGGCTGATCCTTCTTCAATATGCCCTTCACCAACATACAGTGTTTCCTTGATTGAATTAGCTCTCACACCAATATTTGCGTCTAAAGCCTTTGCATTGAGGGCTATCTGAAAACGGCTGTGGCGCTGAAGTTGCCTGTGAATGTGGAGTTGGTGGCATGTGAAACCCGCATGTGGAGCATTCGTTTGTGTGGGATGCTCTACCAGGTTCATTTCTGTCCTAGGCACTCAAAGGGCACTAAGCATAGAGTGTGAAAACTGAGTTTCCTTGAGAGCTGCTTGGAACCTTGATGGAGAGTGAAGTTAGTGAGCCAAATGGAGTTGTTCTCCCACAAGAACCACTCGGCTGATCCTTCTTCAATATGCCCTTCACCAACATGCAGTGTTTCCTTGATTGAATTAACTCTCACACCAATATTTGCGTCTAGAGCCTTTGCATTGAGGGCTATCTGAAAACGGCTGTGGCGCTGAAGTTGCCTGTGAATGTGGAGTTGGTGGCATGTGAAACCCGCATGTGGAGCATTCGTTTGTGTGAGATGCTCTACTAGATTCATTCCTAGATAATGCACTCAAAGGGCACTAAGCATATAGTGTGAAAACTGAGTTTCCTTGAGAGCTGCTTGGAAGCCTGATGGTGTGTGAAGTTAGTGAGCCAAATGGAGTTGTTCTCCCACAAGAACCACTTGGCTGATCCTTCTTCAATATGCCCTAGAGCAACACGCAGTGTTTCCTTGATTGAATTAGCTCTCACACCAATATTTGTGTCTAGAGCCTTTGCATTGAGGGCTATCTGAAAACAGCTGTGGCGCTGAAGTTGCCTGTGAATGTGGAGTTGGTGGCATGTGAAACCCGCATGTGGAGCATTGGTTTGTGTGGGATGCTCACCAAGCTTCATTTCAGTCCTAGGCACTCAAAGGGCACTAAGCATAGAGTGTGAAAACTGAGTTTCCTTGAGAGCTGCTTGGAAGCCTGATGGTGTGTGAAGTTAGTGAGCCAAATGGAGTTGTTCTCCCACAAGAACCACTCGGCTGATCCTTCTTCAATATGCCCTTCAGCAACATGCAGTGTTTCCTTGATTGAATTAGCTCTCACACCAATATTTGCGTCTAGAGCCTTTGCATTGAGGGCTATCTGAAAACGGCTGTGGCGCTGAAGTTGCCTGTGAATGTGGAGTTGGTGGCATGTGAAACCCGCATGTGGAGCATTCGTTTGTGTGGGATGCTCACCAAGCTTCATTCAGTCCTAGGCACTCAAAGGGCACTAAGCCTAGAGTGTGAAAACTGAGTTTCCTTGAGAGCTGCTTGGAAGTCTGATGGTGTGTGAAGTTAGTGAGCCAAATGGAGTTGTTCTCCCACAAGAACCACTCGGCTGATCCTTCTTCAATATGCCCTTCAGCAAGATGCAGTGTTTCCTTGATTGAATTAGCTCTCACACCAATATTTGCGTCTAGAGCCTTTGCATTGAGGGCTATCTGAAAACGGCTGTGGCGCTGAAGTTGCTTGTGAATGTGGAGTTGGTGGCATGTGAAACCCGCATGTGGAGCATTTGTTTGTGTGGGATGCTCTACCAGGTTCATTCCTAGATAATGCAGTGAAAGAGCACTAAGCATAGAATGTGAAAACTGAGTTTTCTTGAGAGCTGCTTGGAAGCCTGATGGTGTGTGAAGTTAGTGAGCCAAATGGAGTTGTTCTCCCACAAGAACCACTCGGCTGATCCTTCTTCAATATGCCCTTCACCAACATGCAGTGTTTCCTTGATTGAATTAGCTCTCACACCAATATTTGCGTCTAGAGCCTTTGCATTGAGGGCTATCTGAAAACGGCTGTGGCGCTGAAGTTGCCTGTGAATGTGGAGTTGGTGGCATGTGAAACCCGCATGTGGAGCATTCGTTTGTGTGGCGTGCTCTACTAGATTCATTCCTAGATAATGTAGTGAAAGGGCACTAAGCATAGAGTGTGAAAACTGAGTTTCCTTGAGAGCTGTTTGGAAGCCTGATGGTGTGTGAAGTTAGTGAGCCAAATGGAGTTGTTCTCCCACAAGAACCACTCGGCTGATCCTTCTTCAATGTGCCCTTCACCAACATGCAGTGTTTCCTTGATTGAATTAGCTCTCACACCAATATTTGCGTCTAGAGCCTTTGCATTGAGGGCTAACTGAAAATGGCTGTGGCGCTGAAGTTGCCTGTGAATGTGGAGTTGGTGGCATGTGAAACCCGCATGTGGAGCATTCGTTTGTGTGGGATGCTCACCAAGCTTCATTTCAGTCCTAGGCACTCAAAGGGCACTAAGCATAGAGTGTGAAAACTGAGTTTCCTTGAGAGCTGCTTGGAAGCCTGATGGTGTGTGAAGTTAGTGAGCCAAATGGAGTTGTTCTCCCACAAGAACCACTCGGCTGATCCTTCTTCAATATGCCCTTCACCAACATGCAGTGTTTCCTTGATTGAATTTGCTCTCACACCAATATTTGCGCCTAGAGCCTTTGCATTGAGGGCTATCTGAAAACGGCTGTGGCGCTGAAGTTGCCTGTGAATGTGGAGTTGGTGGCATGTGAAACCCGCATGTGGAGCATTCGTTTGTGTGGGATGCCCTACTAGATTCATTCCTAGATAATGCACTCAAAGGGCACTAAGCATAGAGTGTGAAAACTGAGTTTCCTTGAGAGCTGCTTGGAAGCCTGATGGTGTGTGAAGTTAGTGAGCCAAATGGAGTTGTTCTCCCACAAGAACCACTCGGCTGATCCTTCTTCAATATGCCCTTCACCTACATGCAGTGTTTCCTTGATTGGATTAGCTCTCACACCAATATTTGCGTCTAGAGCCTTTGCATTGAGGGCTATCTGAAAATGGCTGTGGCGCTGAAGTTGCCTGAGAATGTGGAGTTGGTGGCATGTGAAACCCGCATGTGGAGCATTCTTTTGTGTGGGATGCTCACCAAGCTTCATTTCAGTCCTAGGCACTCAAAGGGCACTAAGCATAGAGTGTGAAAACTGAGTTTCCTTGAGAGCTGCTTGGAAGCCTGATGGTGTGTGAAGTTAGTGAGCCAAATGGAGTTGTTCTCCCACAAGAACCACTCGGCTGATCCTTCTTCAATATGCCCTTCACCAACATGCAGTGTTTCCTTGATTGAATTAGCTCTCACACCAATATATGCGTCTAGAGCCTTTGCATTGAGGGCTATCTGAAAACGGCTGTGGCGCTGAAGTTGCCTGTGAATGTGGAGTTGGTGGCATATGAAACCCGCATGTGGAGCATTCTTTTGTGTGGAATGCTCTACCAGGTTCATTCCTAGATAATGCACTCAAAGGGCACTAAGCATAGAGTGTGAAAACTGAGTTTCCTTGAGAGCTGCTTTGAAGCCTGATGGTGTGTGAAGTTAGTGAGCCAAATGGAGTTGTTCTCCCACAAGAACCACTCTGCTGATCCTTCTTCAATATGCCCTTCACCAACATGCAGTGTTTCCTTGATTGAATTAGCTCTCACACCAATATTTGCGTCTAGAGCCTTTGCATTGAGGGCTATCTGAAAATGGCTGTGGCGCTGAAGTTGCCTGTGAATGTGGAGTTGGTGGCATGTGATACCCGCATGTAGAGCATTCGTTTGTGTGGGATGCTCACCAAGCTTCATTTCAGTAATAGGCACTCAAAGGGCACTAAGCATAGAGTGTGAAAACTGAGTTTCCTTGAGAGCTGCTTGGAAGCCTGTTGGTGTGTGAAGTTAGTGAGCCAAATGGAGTTGTTCTCCCACAAGAACCACTCGGCTGATCCTTCTTCAATATGCCCTTCACCAACATGCAGTGTTTCCTTGATTGAATTAGCTCTCACACCAATATTTGCGTCTAGAGCCTTTGCATTGAGGGCTATCTGAAAACGGCTGTGGCGCTGAAGTTGCCTGTGAATGTGGAGTTGGTGGCATGTGAAACCCGCATGTGGAGCATTCTTTTGTGTGGAATGCTCTACCAGGTTCATTCCTAGATAATGCAGTGAAAGAGCACTAAGCATAGAGTGTGAAAACTGAGTTTCCTTGAGAGCTGCTTGGAAGCCTGATGGTGTGTGAAGTTAGTGAGCCAAATGGAGTTGTTCTCCCACAAGAACAACTCGGCTGATCCTTCTTCAATATGCCCTTCACCAACATGCAGTGTTTCCTTGATTGAATTAGCTCTCACACCAATATTTGCGTCTAGAGCCTTTGTATTGAGGGCTATCTGAAAATGGCTGTGGCGCTGAAGTTGCCTGTGAATGTGGAGTTTGTGGCATGTGAAACCCGCATGTGGAGCATTCTTTTGTGTTTAATGCTCTACCAGGTTCATTCCTAGATAATGCACTCAAAGGGCACTAAGCATAGAGTGTGAAAACTGAGTTTCCTTGAGAGCTGCTTGGAAGCCTGATGGTGTGTGAAGTTCGTGAGCCAAATGGAGTTGTTCTCCCACAAGAACCACTCGGCTGATCCTTCTTCAATATGCCTTTCAGCAACATGAAGTGTTTCCTTGATTGAATTAGCTCTCACAATAATATTTGCGTCTAGAGCCTTTGCATTGAGGGCTATCTGAAAACAGCTGTGGCGCTGAAGTTGCCTGTGAATGTGGAGTTGGTGGCATGTGAAACCCGCATGTGGAGCATTCGTTTGTGTGGGATGCTCACCAAGCTTCATTTCAGTCCTAGGCACTCAAAGGGCACTAAGCATAGAGTGTGAAAACTGAGTTTCCTTGAGAGCTACTTGGAAGCCTGATGGTGTGTGAAGTTAGTGAGCCAAAGGGAGTTGTTCTCCCACAAGAACCACTCGGCTGATCCTTCAAAATATGCCTTTCAGCAACACGCACTTTTTCCTTGATTGAATTAGCTCTCACACCAATATTTGTGTCTAGAGCCTTTGCATTGAGGGCTATCTGAAAACAGCTGTGGCGCTGAAGTTGCCTGTGAATGTGGAGTTGGTGGCATGTGAAACCCGCATGTGGAGCATTGGTTTGTGTGGGATGCTCTACCAGGTTCATTCCTAGATAATGATGTCAAAGGGAACTAAGCATAGAGTGAGAAAACTGAGTTTCCTTGAGAGCTGCTTGGAAGCCTGATGGTGTGTGAAGTTAGTGAGCCAAATGGAGTTGTTCTCCCACAAGAACCACTTGGTTGATCCTTCTTCAATATGCCCTTCAGCAACATGCAGTGTTTCCTTGATTGAATTAACTCTCACACCAATATTTGCGTCTAGAACCTTTGCATTGAGGGCTATCTGAAAAAGCTGTGGCACTGAAGTTGCCTGTGAATGTGGAGTTGGTGGCATGTGAAACCCGCATGTGGAGCATTCGTTTGTGTGGGATGCTCTACTAGATTCATTCCTAGATAATGAACTCAAAGGGCACTAAGCATAGAGTGTGAAAACTGAGTTTCCTTGAGAGCTGCTTGGAAGCCTGATGGTGTGTGAAGTTAGTGAGCCAAATGGAGTTGTTCTCCCACAAGAACCACTCGGCTGATCCTTCTTCAATATGCCCTTCACCAACATGCAGTGTTTCCTTGATTGAATTAGCTCTCACACCAATATTTGCGTCTAGAGCCTTTGCATTGAGGGCTATCTGACAACGGCTGTGGCGCTGAAGTTGCGTGAGAATGTGGAGTTGGTGGCATGTGAAACCCGCATGTGGAGCATTCGTTTGTGTGGGATGCTCTACCAGGTTCATTCCTAGATAATGTAGTGAAAGGGCACTAAGCATAGAGTGTGAAAACTGAGTTTCCTTGAGAGCTGCTTGGAAGCCTGATGGTGTGTGAAGTTAGTGAGCCAAATGGAGTTGTTCTCCCACAAGAACCACTGGGCTGATCCTTCTTCAATATGCCCTTCACCAACATGCAGTGTTTCCTTGATTGAATTAGCTCTCACACCAATATTTGCGTCTAGAGCCTTTGCATTGAGGGCTATCTGAAAACGGCTGTGGCGCTGAAGTTGCCTGTGAATGTGGAGTTGGTGGCATGTGAAACCCGCATGTGGAGCATTCTTTTGTGTGGGATGCTCTACCAGGTTCATTCCTAGATAATGCACTCAAAGGGCACTAAGCATAGAGTGTGAAAACTGAGTTTCCTTGAGAGCTGCTTGGAAGCCTGATGGTGTGTGAAGTTAGTGAGCCAAATGGAGTTGTTCTCCCACAAGAACCAGTCGGCTGATCCTTCTTCAATATGCCCTTCACCAACATGCAGTGTTTTCTTGATTGAATTAGCTCTCACACCAATATTTGCGTCTAGAGCCTTTGCATTGAGGGCTATCTGAAAGCGGCTGTGGCGCTGAAGTTGCCTGTGAATGTGGAGTTGGTGGCATGTGAAACCCGCATGTGGAGCATTCGTTTGTGTGGGATGCTCTACCAGGTTCATTCCTAGATAATGCAGTGAAAGGGCACTAAGCATAGAGTGTGAAAACTGAGTTTCCTTGAGAGCTGCTTGGAAGCCTGATGGTGTGTGAAGTTAGTGAGCCAAATGGAGTTGTTCTCCCACAAGAACCACTCGGCTGATCCTTCTTCAATATGCCCTTCAGCAACATGCAGTGTTTCCTTGATTGAATTAGCTCTCACACCAATATTTGCGTCTAGAGCCTTTGCATTGAGGGCTATCTGGAAACGGCTGTGGCGCTGAAGTTGCCTGTGAATGTGGAGTTGGTGGCATGTGAAACCCGCATGTGGAGCATTCGTTTGTGTGGGATGCTCACCAAGCTTCATTTCAGTCCTAGGCACTCAAAGGGCACTAAGCATAGAGTGTGAAAACTGAGTTTCCCTGAGAGCTGCTTGGAAGCCTGATGGTGTGTGAAGTTAGTGAGCCAAATGGAGTTGTTCTCCCACAAGAACCACTCGGCTGATCCTTCTTCAATATGCCCTTCACCAACATGCAGTGTTTCCTTGATTGAATTAGCTCTCACACCAATATTTGCGCCTAGAGCCTTTGCATTGAGGGCTATCTGAAAGCGGCTGTGGCGCTGAAGTTGCCTGTGAATGTGGAGTTGGTGGCATGTGAAACCCGCATGTGGAGCATTCGTTTGTGTGGGATGCTGTACGAGGTTCATTCCTAGATAATGCAGTGAAAGGGCACTAAGCATAGAGTGTGAAAACTGAGTTTCCTTGAGAGCTGCTTGGAAGCCTGATGGTGTGAAGTTAGTGAGCCAAATGGAGTTGTTCTCCCACAAGAAACACTCGGCTGATCCTTCTTCAACATGCCCTTCACCAACATGCAGTGTTTCCTTGATTGAATTAGCTCTCACACCAATATTTGCGTCTAGAGCCTTTGCAATTGAGGGCTATCTGAAAATGGCTGTGGCGCTGAAGTTGCCTTTGAGTGTGGAGTTGGTGGCATGTGAAACCCGCATGTGGAGCATTCGTTTGTGTGGGATGCTCTACTAGGTTCATTCCTAGATAATGCACTCAAAGGGCACTAAGCATAGAGTGTGAAAACTGAGTTTCCTTGAGAGCTGCTTGGAAGCCTGATGGTGTGTGAAGCTAGTGAGCCAAATGGAGTTGTTCTCCCACAAGAACCACTCGGCTGATCCTTCTTCAATATGCCCTTCACCAACATGCAGTGTTTCCTTGATTGAATTAGCTCTCACACCAATATTTGCGTCTAGAGCCTTTGCATTGAGGGCTATCTGAAAACGGCTGGTGCGCTGAAGTTGCCTTTGAATGTGGAGTTGATGGCATGTGAAACCCGCATGTGGAGCATTCGTTTGTGTGGGATGCTCACCAAGCTTCATTTCAGTCCTAGGCACTCAAAGGGCACTAAGCATAGAGTGTGAAAACTGAGTTTCCTTGAGAGCTGCTTGGAAGCCTGATGGTGTGTGAAGTTAGTGAGCCAAATGGAGTTGTTCTCCCACAAGAACCACTCGGCTGATCCTTCTTCAATATGCCCTTCACCAACATGCAGTGTTTCCTTGATTGAATTAGCTCTCACACCAATATTTGCGTCTAGAGCCTTTGCATTGAGGGCTATCTGACAACGTCTGTGGCGCTGAAGTTGCCTGTGAATGTGGAGTTGGTGGCATGTGAAACCCGCATGTGGAGCATTCGTTTGTGTGGGATGCTCTACCAGGTTCATTCCTAGATAATGCAGTGAAAGAGCACTAAGCATAGAGTGTGAAAACTGAGTTTCCTTGAGAGCTGCTTGGAAGCCTGATGGTGTGTGAAGTTAGTGAGCCAAATGGAGTTGTTCTCCCACAAGAACCACTCGGCTGATCCTTCTTCAATAAGCCCTTCACCAACATGCAGTGTTTCCTTGATTGAATTAGCTCTCACACCAATATTTGCGTCTAGAGCCTTTGCATTGAGGGCTATCTGAAAATGGCTGTGGCGCTGAAGTTGCCTGTGAATGTGGAGTTGGTGGCATGTGAAACCCGCATGTGGAGCATTCGTTTGTGTGGGATGCTCACCAAGCTTCATTTCAGTCCTAGGCACTCAAAGGGCACTAAGCATAGAGTGTGAAAACTGAGTTTCCCTGAGAGCTGCTTGGAAGCCTGATGGTGTGTGAAGCTAGTGAGCCAAATGGAGTTGTTCTCCCACAAGAACCACTCGGCTGATCCTTCTTCAATATGCCCTTCACCAACATGCAGTGTTTCCTTGATTGAATTAGCTCTCACACCAATATTTGCGTCTAGAGCCTTTGCATTGAGGGCTATCTGAAAACGGCTGGTGCGCTGAAGTTGCCTGTGAATGTGGAGTTGGTGGCATGTGAAACCCGCATGTGGAGCATTCGTTTGTGTGGGATGCTCTACCAGGTTCATTCCTAGATAATGCACTCAAAGGGCACTAAGCATAGAGTGTGAAAACTGAGTTTCCTTGAGAGCTGCTTGGAAGCCTGATGGTGTGTGAAGTTAGTGAGCCAAATGGAGTTGTTCTCCCACAAGAACCACTCGGCTGATCCTTCTTCAATATGCCCTTCACCAACATGCAGTGTTTCCTTGATTGAATTAGCTCTCACACCAATATTTACATCTAGAGCCTTTGCATTGAGGGCTATCTGAAAGCGGCTGTGGCGCTGAAGTTGTGTGAAAATGTGGAGTTGGTGGCATGTGAAACCCGCATGTGGAGCATTCGTTTGTGTGGGATGCTCTACCAGGTTAATTCCTAGATAATGCACTCAAAGGGCACTAAGCATAGAGTGTGAAAACTGAGTTTCCTTGAGAGCTGCTTGGAAGCCTGATGGTGTGTGAAGTTAGTGAGCCAAATGGAGTTGTTCTCCCACAAGAACCACTCGGCTGATCCTTCTTCAATATGCCCTTCAACAACATGCAGTGTTTCCTTGATTGAATTAGCTCTCACACCAATACTTGCGTCTAGAGCCTTTGCATTGAGGGCTATCTGAAAAAACCTGTGGCGCTGAAGTTGCTTGAAAATGTGGAGTTGGTGGCATGTGAAACCCGCATGTGGAGCATTCGTTTGTGTGGGATGCTCACCAAGCTTCATTTCAGTTCTAGGCACTCAAAGGGCACTAAGCATAGAGTGTGAAAACTGAGTTTCCTTGAGAGCTGCTTGGGTGAAGCCTGATGGTATGTGAAGTTAGTGAGCCAAATGGAGTTGTTCTCCCACAAGAACCGCTCGGCTGATCCTTCTTCAATATGCCCTTCACCAACATGCAGTGTTTCCTTGATTGAATTAGCTCTCACACCCAATATTTGCGTCTAGAGCCTTTGCATTGAGGGCTATCTGAAAACGGCTGTGGCACTGAAGTTGCCTGTGAATGTGGAGTTGGTGGCATGTGAAACCCGCATGTGGAGCATTCGTTTGTGTGGGATGCTGTACCAGGTTCATTCCTAGATAATGTAGTGAAAGAGCACTAAGCATAGAGTGTGAAAACTGAGTTTCCCTTGAGAGCTGCTTGGAAGCCTGATGGTGTGTGAAGTTAGTGAGCCAAATGGAGTTGTTCTCCCACAAGAACCACTCGGCTGATCCTTCTTCAATAAGCCCTTCACCAACATGCAGTGTTTCCTTGATTGAATTAGCTCTGACACCAATATTTGCGTCTAGAGCCTTTGCATTGAGGGCTATCTGAAAGCGGCTGTGGCGCTGAAGTTGCCTGTGAATGTGGAGTTGGTGGCATGTGAAACCCGCATGTGGAGCATTCGTTGTGTGGGATGCTCACCAAGCTTCATTTCAGTCTTGAAACTCAAAGGGCACTAAGCATAGAGTGTGAAAACTGAGTTTCCTTGAGAGCTGCTTGGAAGCCTGATGGTGTGTGAAGTTAGTGAGCCAAATGGAGTTGTTCTCCCACAAGAACCACTCGGCTGATCCTTCTTCAATATGCCTTCACCAACATGCAGTGTTTCCTTGATTGAATTAGCTCTCACACCAATATTTGCGTCTAGAGCCTTTGCATTGAGGGCTATCTGAAAATGGCTGTGGCGCTGAAGTTGCCTGTGAATGTGGAGTTGGTGGCATGTGAAACCCGCATGTGGAGCATTCGTTTGTGTGGGATGCTCACCAAGCTTCATTTCAGTCCTAGGCACTCAAAGGGCACTAAGCATAGAGTGTGAAAACTGAGTTTCCTTGAGAGCTGCTTGGAAGCCTGATGGTGTGTGAAGTTAGTGAGCCAAATGGAGTTGTTCTCCACAAGAACCACTCGGCTGATCCTTCTTCAATATGCCCTTCACCAACATGCAGTGTTTCCTTGATTGAATTAGCTCTCACACCAATATTTGCGTCTAGAGCCTTTGCATTGAGGGCTATCTGAAAGCGGCTGTGGCGCTGAAGTTGCCTGTGAATGTGGAGTTGGTGGCATGTGAAACCCGCATGTGGAGCATTCGTTTGTGTGGGATGCTCTACCAGGTTCATTCCTAGATAATGCACTCAAAGGGCACTAAGCATAGAGTGTGAAAACTGAGTTCCTTGAGAGCTGCTTTGAAGCCTGATGGTGTGTGAAGTTAGTGAGCCAAATGGAGTTGTTCTCCCACAAGAACCACTCGGCTTATCCTTCTTCAATATGCCCTTCACCACATGCAGTGTTTCCTTCATTGAATTCAGCTCTCACACCAATATTTGCGTCTAGAGCCTTTGCATTGAGGGCTATCTGAAAACGGCTGTGGCGCTGAAGTTGCCTGTGAATGTGGAGTTGGTGGCATGTGAAACCCGCATGTGGAGCATTCGTTTGTGTGGGATGCTCTACCAGGTTAATTCCTAGATAATGCACTCAAAGGGCACTAAGCCTAGAGTGTGAAAACTGAGTTTCCTTGAGAGCTGCTTGGAAGCCTGATGGTGTGTGAAGTTAGTGAGCTAAATTTTGTTGTTCTCCCACAACAACTACTCGGCTGATCCTTCTTCAATATGCCCTTCACCAACATGCAGTGTTTCCTTGATTGAATTAGCTCTGACACCAATATTTGCGTCTAGAGCCTTTGCATTGAGGGCTATCTGAAAATGGCTGTGGCGCTGAAGTTGCCTGTGAATGTGGAGTTGGTGGCATGTGAAACCCGCATGTGGAGCATTCGTTTGTGTGGGATGCTCACCAAGCTTCATTTCAGTCCTTGGCACTCAAAGGGCACTAAGCAAAGAGTGTGAAAACTGAGTTTCCTTGAGAGCTGCTTGGAAGCCTGATGGTGTGTGAAGTTAGTGAGCCAAATGGTGTTGTTCTCCCACAACAACTACTCGGCTGATTCTTCTTCAATATGCCCTTCACCAACATGCAGTGTTTCCTTGATTGAATTAGCTCTCACACCAATATTTGCGTCTAGAGCCTTTGCATTGAGGGCTATCTGAAAATGGCTGTGGCGCTGAAGTTGCCTGTGAATGTGGAGTTGGTGGCATGTGAAACCCGCATGTGGAGCATTCTTTTGTGTGGGATGCTCACCAAGCTTCATTTCAGTCCTAGGCACTCAAAGGGCACTAAGCATAGAGTGTGAAAACTGAGTTTCCTTGAGAGCTGCTTGGAAGCCTGATGGTGTGTGAAGTTAGTGAGCCAAATGGAGTTGTTCTCCCACAAGAACCACTCGGCTGATCCTTCTTCAATATGCCCTTCACCAACATTCAGTGTTTCCTTGATTGAATTAGCTCTCACACCAATATTTGCATCTAGAGCCTTTGCATTGAGGGCTATCTGAAAGCGGCTGTGGCAATGAAGTTGCCTGTGAATGTGGAGTTGGTGGCATGTGAAACCCGCATGTGGAGCATTCGTTTGTGTGGGATGCTCTACCAGGTTCATTCCTAGATAATGCACTCAAAGGGCACTAAGCATAGAGTGTGAAAACTGAGTTTCCCTGAGAGCTGCTTGGAAGCCTGATGGTGTGTGAAGTTAGTGAGCCAAATGGAGTTGTTCTCCCACAAGAACCACTCGGCTGATCCTTCTTCAATATGCCCTTCACCAACATGCAGTGTTTCCTTGATTGAATTAGCTCTCACACCAATATTTGCGTCTAGAGCCTTTGCATTGAGGGCTATCTGAAAATGGCTGTGGCGCTGAAGTTGCCTGAGAATGTGGAGTTGGTGGCATGTGAAACCCGCATGTGGAGCATTCGTTTGTGTGGGATGCTCACCAAGCTTCATTTCAGTCCTAGTCACTCAAAGGGCACTAAGCATAGAGTGTGAAAACTGAGTTTCCTTGAGAGCTGCTTGGAAGCCTGATGGTGTGTGAAGTTAGTGAGCCAAATGGAGTTGTTGTCGCACAAGGATCATTTGGTTGATCCTTCTTCAATATGCCCTTCACCAACATGCAGTGTTTCCTTGATTGAATTAGCTCTCACACCAATATTTGCGTCTAGAGCCTTTGCATTGAGGGCTATCTGAAAACGGCTGGTGCGCTGAAGTTGCCTGTGAATGTGGAGTTGGTGGCATGTGAAACCCGCATGTGGAGCATTCGTTTGTGTGGGATGCTCTACCAGGTTCATTCCTAGATAATGCAGTGAAAGGTCACTAAGCATAGAGTGTGAAAACTGAGTTTCCTTGACAGCTGCTTGGAAGCCTGATGGTATGTGAAGTTAGTGAGCCAAATGGAGTTGTTCTCCCACAAGAACCGCTCGGCTGATCCTTCTTCAATATGCCCTTCACCAACATGCAGTGTTTCCTTGATTGAATTAGCTCTCACACCAATATTTGCGTCTAGAGCCTTTGCATTGAGGGCTATCTGAAAACGGCTGTGGCACTGAAGTTGCCTGTGAATGTGGAGTTGGTGGCATGTGAAACCCGCATGTGGAGCATTCGTTTGTGTGGGATGCTGTACCAGGTTCATTCCTAGATAATGTAGTGAAAGAGCACTAAGCATAGAGTGTGAAAACTGAGTTTCCTTGAGAGCTGCTTGGAAGCCTGATGGTGTGTGAAGTTAGTGAGCCAAATGGAGTTGTTCTCCCACAAGAACCACTCGGCTGATCCTTCTTCAATAAGCCCTTCACCAACATGCAGTGTTTCCTTGATTGAATTAGCTCTGACACCAATATTTGCGTCTAGAGCCTTTGCATTGAGGGCTATCTGAAAGCGGCTGTGGCGCTGAAGTTGCCTGTGAATGTGGAGTTGGTGGCATGTGAAACCCGCATGTGGAGCATTCGTTTGTGTGGGATGCTCACCAAGCTTCATTTCAGTCCTTGAAACTCAAAGGGCACTAAGCATAGAGTGTGAAAACTGAGTTTCCTTGAGAGCTGCTTGGAAGCCTGATGGTGTGTGAAGTTAGTGAGCCAAATGGAGTTGTTCTCCCACAAGAACCACTCGGCTGATCCTTCTTCAATATGCCCTTCACCAACATGCAGTGTTTCCTTGATTGAATTAGCTCTCACACCAATATTTGCGTCTAGAGCCTTTGCATTGAGGGCTATCTGAAAATGGCTGTGGCGCTGAAGTTGCCTGTGAATGTGGAGTTGGTGGCATGTGAAACCCGCATGTGGAGCATTCGTTTGTGTGGGATGCTCACCAAGCTTCATTTCAGTCCTAGGCACTCAAAGGGCACTAAGCATAGAGTGTGAAAACTGAGTTTCCTTGAGAGCTGCTTGGAAGCCTGATGGTGTGTGAAGTTAGTGAGCCAAATGGAGTTGTTCTTCCACAAGAACCACTCGGCTGATCCTTCTTCAATATGCCCTTCACCAACATGCAGTGTTTCCTTGATTGAATTAGCTCTCACACCAATATTTGCGTCTAGAGCCTTTGCATTGAGGGCTATCTGAAAGCGGCTGTGGCGCTGAAGTTGCCTGTGAATGTGGAGTTGGTGGCATGTGAAACCCGCATGTGGAGCATTCGTTTGTGTGGGATGCTCTACCAGGTTCATTCCTAGATAATGCACTCAAAGGGCACTAAGCATAGAGTGTGAAAACTGAGTTTCCTTGAGAGCTGCTTGGAAGCCTGATGGTGTGTGAAGTTAGTGAGCCAAATGGAGTTGTTCTCCCACAAGAACCACTCGGCTTATCCTTCTTCAATATGCCCTTCACCAACATGCAGTGTTTCCTTCATTGAATTAGCTCTCACACCAATATTTGCGTCTAGAGCCTTTGCATTGAGGGCTATCTGAAAACGGCTGTGGCGCTGAAGTTGCCTGTGAATGTGGAGTTGGTGGGCATGTGAAACCCGCATGTGGAGCATTCGTTTGTGTGGGATGCTCTACCAGGTTCATTCCTAGATAATGCACTCAAAGGGCACTAAGCATAGAGTGTGAAAACTGAGTTTCCTTGAGAGCTGCTTGGAAGCCTGATGGTGTGTGAAGTTAGTGAGCCAAATGGAGTTGTTCTCCCACAAGAACCACTCGGCTGATCCTTCTTCAATATGCCCTTCACCAACATGCAGTGTTTCCTTGATTGAATTAGCTCTCACCAATATTTGCGTCTAGAGCCTTTGCATTGAGGGCTATCTGAAAATGGCTGTGGCGCTGAAGTTGCCTGTGAATGTGGAGTTGGTGGCATGTGAAACCCGCATGTGGAGCATTCGTTTGTGTGGGATGCTCTACCAGGTTCATTCCTAGATAATGCACTCAAAGGGCACTAAGCATAGAGTGTGAAAACTGAGTTTCGTTGAGAGCTGCTTGGAAGCCTGATGGTGTGTGAAGTTAGTGAGCCAAATGGAGTTGTTCTCCCACAAGAACTGCTCGGCTGATCCTTCTTCAATATGCCCTTCACGAACATGCAGTGTTTCCATGATTGAATTAGCTCTCACACCAATATTTGCGTCTAGAGCCTTTGAATTGAGGGCTATCTGAAAACGGCTGTGGCGCTGAAGTTGCCTGTGAATGTGGAGTTGGTGGCATGTGAAACCCGCATGTGGAGCATTCGTTTGTGTGGGATGCTCTACCAGGTTCATTCCTAGATAATGCACTCAAAGGGCACTAAGCATAGAGTGTGAAAACTGAGTTTCCTTGACAGCTGCTTGGAAGCCTGATGGTGTGTGAAGTTAGTGAGCCAAATGGAGTTGTTCTCCCACAAGAACCGCTCGGCTGATCCTTGTTCAATATGCCCTTCACCAACATGCAGTGTTTCCTTGATTGAATTAGCTCTCACACCAATATTTGCGTCTAGAGCCTTTGCATTGAGGGCTATGTGAAAACGGCTGTGGCGCTGAAGTTGCCTGTGAATGTGGAGTTGGTGGCAAGTGAAACCCGCATGTGGAGCATTCGTTTGTGTGGGATGCTCTACCAGGTTCATTCGTAGATAATGCAGTGAAAGGTCACTAAGCATAGAGTGTGAAAACTGAGTTTCCTTGAGAGCTGCTTGGAAGCCTGATGTTATGTGAAGTTAGTGAGCCAAATGGAGTTGTTCTCCCACAAGAACCACTCGGCTGATCCTTCTTCAATATGCCCTTCACCAACATGCAGTGTTTCCTTGATTGAATTAGCTCTCACACCAATATTTGCGTCTAGAGCCTTTGCATTGAGGGCTATCTGAAAACGGCTGTGGCACTGAAGTTGCCTGTGAATGTGGAGTTGGTGGCATGTGAAACCCGCATGTGGAGCATTCGTTTGTGTGGGATGCTCACCAAGCTTCATTTCAGTCCTAGGCACTCAAAGGGCACTAAGCATAGAGTGTGAAAACTGAGTTTCCTTGAGAGCTGCTTGGAAGCCTGATGGTGTGTGAAGTTAGTGAGCCAAATGGAGTTGTTCTCCCACAAGAACCGCTCGGCTGATCCTTCTTCAATATGCCCTTCACCAACATGCAGTGTTTCCTTGATTGAATTAGCTCTCACACCAATATTTGCGTCTAGAGACTTTGCATTGAGGGCTATCTGAAAACGGCTGTGGCGCTGAAGTTGCCTGTGAATGTGGAGTTGGTGGCATGTGAAACTCGCATGTGGAGCATTCGTTTGTGTGGGATGCTCTACCAGGTTCTTTCCTAGATAATGCAGTGAAAGGGCGCTAAGCATAGAGTGTGAAAACTGAGTTTCCTTGAGAGCTGCTTGGAAGCCTGATGGTGTGTGAAGTTAGTGAGCCAAATGGAGTTGTTCTCCCACAAGAACCGCTCGTCTGATCCTTCTTCAATATGCCCTTCACCAACATGCAGTGGTTCCTTGATTGAATTAGCTCTCACACCAATATTTGCGTCTAGAGCCTTTGCATTGAGGGCTATCTGAAAGCGGCTGTGGCGCTGAAGTTGCCTGTGAATGTGGAGTTGGTGGCATGTGAAACCCGCATGTGGAGCATTCGTTTGTGTGGGATGCTCTACCAGGTTCATTCCTAGATAATGCACTCAAAGGGCACTAAGCATAGAGTGTGAAAACTGAGTTTCCTTGAGAGCTGCTTGGAAGCCTGATGGTGTGTGAAGTTAGTGAGCCAAATGGAGTTGTTCTCCCACAAGAACCACTCGGCTGATCCTTCTTCAATATGCCCTTCACCAACATGCAGTGTTTCCTTGATTGAATTAGCTCTCACACCAATAGTTGCGTCTAGAGCCTTTGCATTGAGGGCTATCTGAAAACGGCTGTGGCGCTGAAGTTGCCTGTGAATGTGGAGTTGGTGGCATGTGAAACCCGCATGTGCAGCATTCGTTTGTGTGGGATGCTCTACCAGGTTCATTCCTAGATAATGCACTCAAAGGGCACTAAGCATAGAGTGTGAAAACTGAGTTTCCTTGAGAGCTGCTTGGAAGCCTGATGGTGTGTGAAGTTAGTGAGCCAAATGGAGTTGTTCTCCCACAAGAACCACTCGGCTGATCCTTCTTCAATATGCCCTTCAGCAACATGCAGTGTTTCCTTGATTGAATTAGCTCTCACACCAATATTTGCGTCTAGAGCCTTTGCATTGAGGGCTATCTGAAAGCGGCTGTGGCGCTGAAGTTGCCTGTGAATGTGGAGTTGGTGGCATGTGAAACCAGCATGTGGAGCATTCGTTTGTGTGGGATGCTCTACCAGGTTCATTCCTAGATAAAGCACTCAAAGGGCACTAAGCATAGAGTGTGAAAACTGAGTTTCCTTGAGAGCTGCTTGGAGCCTGATGGTGTGTGAAGTTAGTGAGCCAAATGGAGTTGTTCTCCCACAAGAACCACTCGGCTGATCCTTCTTCAATATGCCCTTCACCAACATGCAGTGTTTCCTTGATTGAATTAGCTCTCACACCAATATTTGTGTCTAGAGCCTTTGCATTGAGGGCTATCTGAAAACGGCTGTGGCGCTGAAGTTGCCTGTGAATGTGGAGTTGGTGGCATGTGAAACCAGCATGTGGAGCATTCGTTTGTGTGGGATGCTCTACCAGGTTCATTCCTAGATAATGCAGTGAAAGGGCACTAAGCATAGAGTGTGAAAACTGAGTTTCCTAAGAGAGCTGCTTGGAAGCCTGATGGTGTGTGAAGTTAGTGAGCCAAATGGAGTTGTTCTCCCACAAGAACCACTCGGCTGATCCTTCTTCAATATGCCCTTCAGCAAGATGCAGTGTTTCCTTGATTGAATTAGCTCTCACACCAATATTTGCGTCTAGTGCCTTTGCATTGAGGGCTATCTGAAAACGGCTGTGGCGCTGAAGTTGCCTGTGAATGTAGAGTTGGTGGCATGTGAAACCCGCATGTGGAGCATTCGTTTGTGTGGGATGCTCTACTAGATTCATTCCTAGATAATGCACTCAAAGGCACTAAGCATAGAGTGTGAAAACTGAGTTTCCTTGAGAGCTGTTTGGAAGCCTGATGGTGTGTGAAGTTAGTGAGCCAAATGGAGTTGTTCTCCCACAAGAACCACTCGGCTGATCCTTCTTCAATATGCCCTTCACCAACATGCAGTGTTTCCTTGATTGAATTAGCTCTCACACCAATATTTGCGTCTAGAGCCTTTGCATTGAGGGCTATCTGAAAATGGCTGTGGCACTGAAGTTGCCTGAGAATGTGGAGTTGGTGGCATGTGGAAGCCGCATGTGGAGCATTCGTTTGTGTGGGATGCTCACCAAGCTTCATTTCAGTCCTAGCCACTCAAAGGGCACTAAGCATAGAGTGTGAAAACTGAGTTTCCTTGAGAGCTGCTTGGAGCCTGATGGTGTGTGAAGTTAGTGAGCCAAATGGAGTTGTTCTCCCACAAGAACCACTCGGCTGATCCTTCTTCAATATGCCCTTCACCAACATGCAGTGTTTCCTTGATTGAATTAGCTCTCACACCAATATTTGCGTCTAGAGCCTTTGCATTGAGGGCTATCTGAAAACGGCTGTGGCGCTGAAGTTGCCTGTGAATGTGGAGTTGGTGGCATGTGAAACCAGCATGTGGAGCATTCGTTTGTGTGGGATGCTCTACCAGGTTCATTCCTAGATAATGCAGTGAAAGGGCACTAAGCATAGAGTGTGAAAACTGAGTTTCCTTGAGAGCTGCTTGGAAGCCTGATGGTGTGTGAAGTTAGTGAGCCAAATGGAGTTGTTCTCCCACAAGAACCACTCGGCTGATCCTTCTTCAATATGCCCTTCACCAACATGCAGTGTTTCCTTGATTGAATTAGCTCTCACACCAATATTTGCGTCTAGAGCCTTTGCATTGAGGGCTATCTGAAAACGGCTGTGGCGCTGAAGTTGCCTGTGAATGTGGAGTTGGTGGCATGTGAAACCCGCATGTGGAGCATTCGTTTGTGTGGGATGCTCTACTAGATTCATTCCTAGATAATGCACTCAAAGGCACTAAGCATAGAGTGTGAAAACTGAGTTTCCTTGAGAGCTGCTTGGAAGCCTGATGGTGTGTGAAGTTAGTGAGCCAAATGGAGTTGTTCTCCCACAAGAACCACTCGGCTGATCCTTCTTCAATATGCCCTTCACCAACATGCAGTGTTTCCTTGATTGAATTAGCTCTCACACCAATATTTGAGTCTTGAGCCTTTGCATTGAGGGCTATCTGAAAACGGCTGTGGCGCTGAAGTTGCCTGTGAATGTGGAGTTGGTGGCATGTGAAACCCGCATGTGGAGCATTCGTTTGTGTGGGATGCTCACCAAGCTTCATTTCAGTCCTAGGCACTCAAAGGGCACTAAGCATAGAGTGTGAAAACTGAGTTTCCTTGAGAGCTGCTTGGAAGCCTGATGGTTCGTGAAGTTAGTGAGCCAAATGGAGTTGTTCTCCCACAAGAACCACTCGGCTGATCCTTCTTCAATATGCCCTTCACCAACATGCAGTGTTTCCTTGATTGAATTAGCTCTCACACCAATATTTGCATCTAGAGCCTTTGCATTGAGGGCTATCTGAAAGCGGCTGTGGCGCTGAAGTTGCCTGTGAATGTGGAGTTGGTGGCATGTGAAACCCGCATGTGGAGCATTCGTTTGTGTGGGATGCTCTACCAGGTTCATTCCTAGATAAAGCACTCAAAGGGCACTAAGCATAGAGTGTGAAAACTGAGTTTCCTTGAGAGCTGCTTGGAAGCCTGATGGTGTGTGAAGTTAGTGAGCCAAATGGAGTTGTTCTCCCACAAGAACCACTTCGCTGATCCTTCTTCAATATGCCCTTCACCAACATGCAGTGTTTCCTTGATTGAATTAGCTCTCACACCAATATTTGCTTCTAGAGCCTTTGCATTGAGGGCTATCTGAAAACACCTGTGGCGCTGAAGTTGCCTGTGAATGTGGAGTTGGTGGCATGTGAAACCCGCATGTGGAGCATTCGTTTGTGTGGGATGCTCACCAAGCTTCATTTCAGTACTTGAAACTCAAAGGGCACTAAGCATAGAGTGTGAAAACTGAGTTTCCTTGAGAGCTGCTTGGAAGCCTGATGGTGTGTGAAGTTAGTGAGCCAAATGGAGTTGTTCTCCCACAAGAAACACTCGGCTGATCCTTCTTCAATATGCCCTTCACCAACATGCAGTGTTTCCTTGATTGAATTAGCTCTCACACCAATATTTGCGTCTAGAGCCTTTGCATTGAGGGCTATCTGAAAGCGGCTGTGGCGCTGAAGTTGCCTGTGAATGTGGAGTTGGTGGCATGTGAAACCCGCATGTGGAGCATTCGTTTGTTTGGAATGCTCTACCAGGTTCATTCCTAGATAAAGCACTCAAAGGGCACTAAGCATAGAGTGTGAAAACTGAGTTTCCTTGAGAGCTGCTTGGAAGCCTGATGGTGTGTGAAGTTAGTGAGCCAAATGGAGTTGTTCTCCCACAAGAACCACTCGGCTGATCCTTCTTCAATATGCCCTTCACCAACAGGCAGTGTTTCCTTGATTGAATTATCTCTCACACCAATATTTGCGTCTAGAGCCTTTGCATTGAGGGCTATCTGAAAACGGCTGTGGCGCTGAAGTTGCCTGTGAATGTGGAGTTGGTGGCATGTGAAACCCGCATGTGGAGCATTCGTTTGTGTGGGATGCTCTACTAGATTCATTCCTATATAATGCAGTGAAAGGGCACTAAGCATAGAGTGTGAAAACTGAGTTTCCTTGAGAGCTGCTTGGAAGCCTGATGGTGTGTGAAGTTAGTGAGCCAAATGGAGTTGTTCTCCCACAAGAACCACTCGGCTGATTCTTCTTCAATATGCCCTTCACCAACATGCAGTGTTTCCTTGATTGAATTAGCTCTCACACCAATATTTGCGACTAGATCCTTTGCATTGAGGGCTATCTGAAAATGGCTGTGGCACTGAAGTTGCCTGAGAATGTGGAGTTGGTGGCATGTGAAACCCGCATGTGGAGCATTCGTTTGTGTGGGATGCTCACCAAGATTCATTTCAGTCCTAGGCACTCAAAGGGCACTAAGCATAGAGTGTGAAAACTGAGTTTCCTTGAGAGCTACTTGGAAGCCTGATGGTGTGTGAAGTTAGGGAGCCAAATGGAGTTGTTCTCCCACAAGAACCACTCGGCTGATCCTTCTTCAATATGCCCTTCACCAACATGCAGTGTTTCCTTGATTGAATTAGCTCTCACACCAATATTTGCGTCTAGAGCCTTTGCATTGTGGGCTATCTGAAAACGGCTGTGGCGCTGAAGTTGCCTGTGAATGTGGAGTTGGTGGCATGTGAAACCCGCATGTGGAGCATTCGTTTGTGTGGGATGCTCACCAAGCTTCATTTCAGTCCTTGGCACTCAAATGGCACTAAGCATAGAGTGTGAAAACTGAGTTTCCTTGAGAGCTGCTTGGAAGCCTGATGGTGTGTGAAGTTAGTGAGCCAAATGGAGTTGTTCTCCCAGAAGAACCACTCGGCTGATCCTTCTTCAATATGCCCTTCACCAACATGCAGTGTTTCCTTGATTGAATTAGCTCTCACACAAATATTTGCGTCTAGAGCCTTTGCATTGAGGGCTATCTGAAAACACCTGTGGCGCTGAAGTTGCCTGTGAATGTGGAGTTGGTGGCATGTGAAACCCGCATGTGGAGCATTCGTTTGTGTGGGATGCTCTACTAGATTCATTCCTAGATAACGCACTCAAAGGGCACTAAGCATAGAGTGTGAAAACTGAGTTTCCTTGAGAGCTGCTTGGAAGCCTGATGGTGTGTGAAGTTAGTGAGCCAAATGGAGTTGTTCTCCCACAAGAACCACTCGGCTGATCCTTCTTCAATATGCCCTTCACCAACATGCAGTGTTTCCTTGATTGAATTAGCTCTCACACCAATATTTGCGTCTAGAGCCTTTGCATTGAGGGCTATCTGAAAGCGGCTGTGGCGCTGAAGTTGCCTGTGAATGTGGAGTTGGTGGCATGTGAAACCCGCATGTGGAGCATTCGTTTGTGTGGGATGCTCTACCAGGTTCATTCCTAGATAATGCAGTGAAAGGGCACTAAGCATAGAGTGTGAAAACTGAGTTTCCTTGAGAGCTGCTTGGAAGCCTGATGGTGTGTGAAGTTAGTGAGCCAAATGGAGTTGTTCTCCCACAAGAACCACTCGGCTGATCCTTCTTCAATATGCCCTTCACCAACATGCAGTGTTTCCTTGATTGAATTAGCTCTCACACCAATATTTGCGTCTAGAGCCTTTGCATTGAGGGCTATCTGAAAACGGCTGTGGCGCTGAATTTTCCTGAGAATGTGGAGTTGGTGGCATGTGAAACTCGCATGTGGAGCATTCCTTAGTGTGGGATGCTCTACCAGGTTCATTCCTAGATAATGCACTCAAAGGGCACTAAGCATAGAGTGTGAAAACTGAGTTTCCTTGAGAGCTGCTTGGAAGCCTGATGGTGTGTGAAGTTAGTGAGCCAAATGGAGTTGTTCTCCCACAAGAACCATCCGCTGATCCTTCTTCAATATGCCCTTCACCAACATGCAGTGTTTCCTTGATTGAATTAGCTCTCACACCAATATTTGCGTCTAGAGCCTTTGCATTGAGGGTTATCTGAAAATGGCTGTGGCACTGAAGTTGCCTGAGAATGTGGAGTTGGTGGCATGTGAAACCCGCATGTGGAGCATTCGTTTGTGTGGGATGCTCTACCAGGTTCATTCCTAGATAATGCAGTGGAAGGGCACTAAGCATAGAGTGTGAAAACTGAGTTTCCTTGAGAGCTGCTTGGAAGCCTGATGGTGTGTGAAGTTAGTGAGCCAAATGGAGTTGTTCTCCCACAAGAAACACTCGGCTGATCCTTCTTCAATATGCCCTTCACCAACATGCAGTGTTTCCTTGATTGAATTAGCTCTCACACCAATATTTGCGTCTATAGCCTTTGCATTGAGGGCTATCTGAAAACA
The DNA here is from genome assembly GCF_030435755.1 of Ochotona princeps. Lineage (NCBI taxonomy): Eukaryota > Metazoa > Chordata > Mammalia > Lagomorpha > Ochotonidae > Ochotona > Ochotona princeps. The sequence continues at coordinate 44,248 of NW_026701435.1, read as the reverse complement.
CCTGTGGCGCTGAAGTTGCCTGTGAATGTGGAGTTGGTGGCATGTGAAACCCGCATGTGGAGCATTCGTTTGTGTGGGATGCTCACCAAGCTTCATTTCAGTCCTTGAAACTCAAAGGGCACTAAGCATAGAGTGTGAAAACTGATTTTCCTTGAGAGCTGCTTGGAAGCCTGATGGTGTGTGAAGTTAGTGAGCCAAATGGAGTTGTTCTCCCACAAGAACCACTCGGCTGATCCTTCTTCAATATGCCCTTCACCAACATGCAGTGTTTCCTTGATTGAATTAGCTCTCACACCAATATTTGCGTCTAGAGCCTTTGCATTGAGGGCTATCTGAAAGCGGCTGTGGCGCTGAAGTTGCCTGTGAATGTGGAGTTGGTGGCATGTGAAACACGCATGTGGAGCATTCGTTTGTGTGGGATGCTCTACCAGGTTCATTCCTAGATAAAGCACTCAAAGGGCACTAAGCATAGAGTGTGAAAACTGAGTTTCCTTGAGAGCTGCTTGGAAGCCTGATGGTGTGTGAAGTTAGTGAGCCAAATGGAGTTGTTCTCCCACAAGAACCACTCGGCTGATCCTTCTTCAATATGCCCTTCACCAACATGCAGTGTTTCCTTGATTGAATTAGCTCTCACACCAATATTTGCGTCTAGAGCCTTTGCATTGAGGGCTATCTGAAAACGGCTGTGGCACTGAAGTTGCCTGTGAATGTGGAGTTGGTGGCATGTGGAAGCCGCATGTGGAGCATTCGTTTGTGTGGGATGCTCACCAAGCTTCATTTCAGTCCTAGGCACTCAAAGGGCACTAAGCATAGAGTGTGAAAACTGAGTTTCCTTGAGAGCTACTTGGAAGCCTGATGGTGTGTGAAGTTAGTGAGCCAAATGGAGTTGTTCTCCCACAAGAACCACTCGGCTGATCCTTCTTCAATATGCCCTTCAGCAACATGCAGTGTTTCCTTGATTGAATTAGCTCTCACACCAATATTTGCGTCTAGAGCCTTTGCATTGAGGGCTATCTGAAAACGGCTGTGGCGCTGAAGTTGCCTGTGAATGTGGAGTTGGTGGCATGTGAAACCCGCATGTGGAGCATTCGTTTGTGTGGGATGCTCACCAAGCTTCATTTCAGTCCTTGGCACTCAAATGGCACTAAGCATAGAGTGTGAAAACTGAGTTTCCTTGAGAGCTGCTTGGAAGCCTGATGGTGTGTGAAGTTAGTGAGCCAAATGGAGTTGTTCTCCCAGAAGAACCACTCGGCTGATCCTTCTTCAATATGCCCTTCACCAACATGCAGTGTTTCCTTGATTGAATTAGCTCTCACACAAATATTTGCGTCTAGAGCCTTTGCATTGAGGGCTATCTGAAAACGGCTGTGGCGCTGAAGTTGCCTGTGAATGTGGAGTTGGTGGCATGTGAAACCCGCATGTGGAGCATTCGTTTGTGTGGGATGCTCTACTAGATTCATTCCTAGATAACGCACTCAAAGGGCACTAAGCATAGAGTGTGAAAACTGAGTTTCCTTGAGAGCTGCTTGGAAGCCTGATGGTGTGTGAAGTTAGTGAGCCAAATGGAGTTGTTCTCCCACAAGAACCACTCGGCTGATCCTTCTTCAATATGCCCTTCACCAACATGCAGTGTTTCCTTGATTGAATTAGCTCTCACACCAATATTTGCGTCTAGAGCCTTTGCATTGAGGGCTATCTGAAAGCGGCTGTGGCGCTGAAGTTGCCTGTGAATGTGGAGTTGGTGGCATGTGAAACCCGCATGTGGAGCATTCGTTTGTGTGGGATGCTCTACCAGGTTCATTCCTAGATAATGCAGTGAAAGGGCACTAAGCATAGAGTGTGAAAACTGAGTTTCCTTGAGAGCTGCTTGGAAGCCTGATGGTGTGTGAAGTTAGTGAGCCAAATGGAGTTGTTCTCCCACAAGAACCACTCGGCTGATCCTTCTTCAATATGCCCTTCACCAACATGCAGTGTTTCCTTGATTGAATTAGCTCTCACACCAATATTTGCATCTAGAGCCTTTGCATTGAGGGCTATCTGAAAACGGCTGTGGCGCTGAATTTTCCTGAGAATGTGGAGTTGGTGGCATGTGAAACTCGCATGTGGAGCATTCCTTAGTGTGGGATGCTCTACCAGGTTCATTCCTAGATAATGCACTCAAAGGGCACTAAGCATAGAGTGTGAAAACTGAGTTTCCTTGAGAGCTGCTTGGAAGCCTGATGGTGTGTGAAGTTAGTGAGCCAAATGGAGTTGTTCTCCCACAAGAACCATCCGCTGATCCTTCTTCAATATGCCCTTCACCAACATGCAGTGTTTCCTTGATTGAATTAGCTCTCACACCAATATTTGCGTCTAGAGCCTTTGCATTGAGGGTTATCTGAAAATAGCTGTGGCACTGAAGTTGCCTGAGAATGTGGAGTTGGTGGCATGTGAAACCCGCATGTGGAGCATTCGTTTGTGTGGGATGCTCTACCAGGTTCATTCCTAGATAATGCAGTGGAAGGGCACTAAGCATAGAGTGTGAAAACTGAGTTTCCTTGAGAGCTGCTTGGAAGCCTGATGGTGTGTGAAGTTAGTGAGCCAAATGGAGTTGTTCTCCCACAAGAAACACTCGGCTGATCCTTCTTCAATATGCCCTTCACCAACATGCAGTGTTTCCTTGATTGAATTAGCTCTCACACCAATATTTGCGTCTATAGCCTTTGCATTGAGGGCTATCTGAAAACGGCTGTGGCGCTGAAGTTGCCTGTGAATGTGGAGTTGGTGGCATGTGAAACCCGCATGTGGAGCATTCGTTTGTGTGGGATGCTCTACCAGGTTCATTCTTAGATAATGCACTCAAAGGGCACTAAGCATAGAGTGTGAAAACTGAGTTTCCTTGAGAGCTGCTTGGAAGCCTGATGGTGTGTGAAGTTAGGGAGCCAAATGGAGTTGTTCTCCCACAAGAACCACTCGGGTGATCCTTCTTCAATATGCCCTTCAGCAACATGCAGTGTTTCCTTGATTGAATTAGCTCTCACACCAATATTTGCGTCTAGAGCCTTTGCATTGAGGGCTATCTGAAAACGGCTGTGGCGCTGAAGTTGCCTATGAATGTGGAGTTGGTGGCATGTGAAACCCGCACGTGGAGCATTCGTTTGTGTGGGATGCTCTACCAGGTTCATTCCTAGATAATGCACTCAAAGGGCACTAAACATAGAGTGTGAAAACTGAGTTTCCTTGAGAGCTGCTTGGAAGCCTGATGGTGTGTGAAGTTAGTGAGCCAAATGGAGTTGTTCTCCCACAAGAACCACTCGGCTGATCCTTCTTCAATATGCCCTTCAGCAACATGCAGTGTTTCCTTGATTGAATTAGCTCTCACACCAATATTTGCGTCTAGAGCCTTTGCATTGTGGGCTATCTGAAAACGGCTGTGGCGCTGAAGTTGCCTGTGAATGTGGAGTTGGTGGCATGTGAAACTCGCATGTGGAGCATTCGTTTGTGTGGGATGCTCTACCAGGTTCATTCCTAGATAGTGCACTCAAAGGGCACTAAGCATAGAGTGTGAAAATTGAGTTTCCTTGAGAGCTGCTTGGAAGCCTGATGGTGTGTGAAGTTAGTGAGCCAAATGGAGTTGTTCTCCCACAAGAACCACTCGGCTGATCCTTCTTCAATATGCCCTTCAGCAACATGCAGTGTTTCCTTGATTGAATTAGCTCTCACACCAATATTTGCGTCTAGAGCCTTTGCATTGAGGGCTATCTGAAAACGGCTGTGGCGCTGAAGTTGCCTGTGAATGTGGAGTTGGTGGCATGTGAAACCCGCATGTGGAGCATTCGTTTGTGTGGGATGCTGACCAAGCTTCATTTCAGTCCTAGGCACACAAAGGGCACTAAGCATAGAGTGTGAAAACTGATTTTCCTTGAGAGCTGCTTGGAAGCCTGATGGTGTGTGAAGTTAGTGAGCCAAATGGAGTTGTTCTCCCACAAGAACCACTCGGCTAATCCTTCTTCAATAAGCCCTTCACCAACATTCAGTGTTTCCTTGATTGAATTAGCTCTCACACCAATATTTGCGTCTAGAGCCTTTGCATTGAGGGCTATCTGAAAACGGCTGTGGCGCTGAAGTTGCCTGTGAATGTGGAGTTGGTGGCATGTGAAACCCGCATGTGGAGCATTCGTTTGTGTGGGATGCTCTACCAGGTTCATTCCTAGATAATGCACTCAAAGGGCACTAAGCATAGAGTGTGAAAACTGAGTTTCCTTGAGAGCTGCTTGGAAGCCTGATGGTGTGTGAAGTTAGGGAGCCAAATGGAGTTGTTCTCCCACAAGAACCACTCGGGTGATCCTTCTTCAATATGCCCTTCAGCAACATGCAGTGTTTCCTTGATTGAATTAGCTCTCACACCAATATTTGCGTCTAGAGCCTTTGCATTGAGGGCTATCTGAAAACGGCTGTGGCGCTGAAGTTGCCTGTGAATGTGGAGTTGGTGGCATGTGAAACCCGCACGTGGAGCATTCGTTTGTGTGGGATGCTCTACCAGGTTCATTCCTAGATAATGCACTCAAAGGGCACTAAACATAGAGTGTGAAAACTGAGTTTCCTTGAGAGCTGCTTGGAAGCCTGATGGTGTGTGAAGTTAGTGAGCCAAATGGAGTTGTTCTCCCACAAGAACCACTCGGCTGATCCTTCTTCAATATGCCCTTCAGCAACATGCAGTGTTTCCTTGATTGAATTAGCTCTCACACCAATATTTGCGTCTAGAGCCTTTGCATTGTGGGCTATCTGAAAATGGCTGTGGCGCTGAAGTTGCCTGTGAATGTGGAGTTGGTGGCATGTGAAACTCGCATGTGGAGCATTCGTTTGTGTGGGATGCTCTACCAGGTTCATTCCTAGATAGTGCACTCAAAGGGCACTAAGCATAGAGTGTGAAAATTGAGTTTCCTTGAGAGCTGCTTGGAAGCCTGATGGTGTGTGAAGTTAGTGAGCCAAATGGAGTTGTTCTCCCACAAGAACCACTCGGCTGATCCTTCTTCAATATGCCCTTCAGCAACATGCAGTGTTTCCTTGATTGAATTAGCTCTCACACCAATATTTGCGTCTAGAGCCTTTGCATTGAGGGCTATCTGAAAACGGCTGTGGCGCTGAAGTTGCCTGTGAATGTGGAGTTGGTGGCATGTGAAACCCGCATGTGGAGCATTCGTTTGTGTGGGATGCTGACCAAGCTTCATTTCAGTCCTAGGCACACAAAGGGCACTAAGCATAGAGTGTGAAAACTGATTTTCCTTGAGAGCTGCTTGGAAGCCTGATGGTGTGTGAAGTTAGTGAGCCAAATGGAGTTGTTCTCCCACAAGAACCACTCGGCTGATCCTTCTTCAATATGCCCTTCACCAACATGCAGTGTTTCCTTGATTGAATTAGCTCTCACACCAATATTTGCGTCTAGAGCCTTTGCGTTGAGGGCTATCTGAAAGCGGCTGTGGCGCTGAAGTTGCCTGTGAATCTGGAGTTGGTGGCATGTGAAACCCGCATGTGGAGCATTCGTTTGTGTGGGATGCTCACCAAGCTTCATTTCACTCCTAGGCACTCAAAGGGCACTAAGCATAGAGTGTGAAAACTGAGTTTCCTTGAGAGCTGCTTGGAAGCCTGATGGTGTGTGAAGTTAGGGAGCCAAATGGAGTTGTTCTCCCACAAGAACCACTCGGCTGATCCTTCTTCAATATGCCCTTCAGCAACATGCAGTGTTTCCTTGATTGAATTAGCTCTCACACCAATATTTGCGTCTAGAGCCTTTGCTTTGAGGTCTATCTGAATACGGCTGTGGCGCTGAAGTTGCCTGTGAATGTGGAGTTGGTGGCATGTGAAACCCGCATGTGGAGCATTCGTTTGTGTGGGATGCTGACCAAGCTTCCTTTCATTCCAAGGCACACAAAGGGCACTAAGCATAGAGTGTGAAAACTGAGTTTCCTTGAGAGCTGCTTGGAAGCCTGATGGTGTGTGAAGTTAGTGAGCCAAATGGAGTTGTTCTCCCACAAGAACCACTCGGCTGATCCTTCTTCAATATGCCCTTCACCAACATGCAGTGTTTCCTTGATTGAGTTAGCTCTCACACCAATATTTGCGTCTACATCCTTTCATTGAGGGCTATCTGAAAACGGCTGTGGCGCTGAAGTTGCCTGTGAATGTGGAGTTGGTGGCATGTGAAACCCGCATGTGGAGCATTCGTTTGTGTGGGATGCTCTACTAGATTCATTCCTAGATAATGCACTCAAAGGGCACTAAGCATAGAGTGTGAAAACTGAGTTTCCTTGAGAGCTGCTTGGAAGCCTGATGGTGTGTGAAGTTAGTGAGCCAAATGGAGTTTTTCTCCAACAAGAACCACTCGGCTGATCCTTCTTCAATATGCCCTTCACCAACATGCAGTGTTTCCTTGATTGAATTAGCTCTCACACCAATATTTACGTCTAGAGCCTTTGCATTGAGGGCTATCTGAAAACGGCTGTGGCGCTGAAGTTGCCTGTGAATGTGGAGTTGGTGGCATGTGAAACCCTCATGTGGAGCATTCGTTTGTGTGGGATGCTCTACCAGGTTCATTCCTAGATAATGCAGTGAAAGGGCACTAAGCATAGAGTGTGAAAACTGAGTTTCCTTGAGAGCTGCTTGGAAGCCTGATGGTGTGTGAAGTTAGTGAGCCAAATGGAGTTGTTCTCCCACAAGAACCACTCGGCTGATCCTTCTTCAATATGCCCTTCACCAACATGCAGTGTTTCCTTGATTGAATTAGCTCTCACACCAATAGTTGCGTCTAGAGCCTTTGCATTGTGGGCTATCTGAAAACGGCTGTGGCGCTGAAGTTGCCTGTGAATGTGGAGTTGGTGGCATGTGAAACCCGCATGTGGATCATTCGTTTGTGTGGGATGCTCTACCAGGTTCATTCCTAGATAATACACTGAAAGGGCACTAAACATAGAGTGAGAAAACTGAGTTTCCTTGAGAGCTGCTTGGAAGCCTGATGGTGTGTGAAGTTAGTGAGCCAAATGGAGTTGTTCTCCCACAAGAACCACTCGGCTGATCCTTCTTCAATATGCCCTTCAGCAACATGCAGTGTTTCCTTGATTGAATTAGCTCTCACACCAATATTTGCGTCTAGAGCCTTTGCATTGAGGGCTATCTGAAAACGGCTGTGGCGCTGAAGTTGCCTGTGAATGTGGAGTTGGTGGCATGTGAAACCCGCATGTGGAGCATTCGTTTGTGTGGGATGCTGACCAAGCTTCATTTCAGTCCTAGGCACACAAAGGGCACTAAGCAGAGAGTGTGAAAACTGAGTTTCCTTGAGAGCTGCTTGGAAGCCTGATGGTGTGTGAAGTTAGTGAGCCAAATGGAGTTGTTCTCCCACAAGAACCACTCGGCTGATCCTTCTTCAATATGCCCTTCACCAACATGCAGTGTTTCCTTGATTGAATTAGCTCTCATACCAATATTTGCGTCTAGAGCCTTTGCATTGAGGGCTATCTGAAAACGGCTGTGGCGCTGAAGTTGCCTGTGAATGTGGAGTTGGTGGCATGTGAAACCCGCATGTGGAGCATTCGTTTGTGTGGGATGCTCACCAAGCTTCATTTCAGTCCTAGGCACTCAAAGGGCACTAAGCATAGAGTGTGAAAACTGAGTTTCCTTGAGAGCTGCTTGGAAGCCTGATGGTGTGTGAAGTTAGTGAGCCAAATGGAGTTGTTCTCCCACAAGAACCACTCGGCTGATCCTTCTTCAATATGCCCTTCACCAACATGCAGTGTTTCCTTGATTGAATTAGGTCTCACACCAATATTTGCGTCTAGAGCCTTTGCATTGAGGGCTATCTGAAAACGGCTGTGGCGCTGAAGTTGCCTGTGAATGTGGAGTTGGTGGCATGTGAAACCAGCATGTGGAGCATTCGTTTGTGTGGGATGCTCTACCAGGTTCATTCCTAGATAATGCAGTGAAAGGGCACTAAGCATAGAGTGTGAAAACTGAGTTTCCTTGAGAGCTGCTTGGAAGCCTGATGGTGTGTGAAGTTAGTGAGCCAAATGCAGTTGTTCTCCCACAAGAACCACTCAGCTGATCCTTCTTCAATATGCCCTTCAGCAACATGCAGTGTTTCCTTGATTGAATTAGCTCTCACACCAATATTGGCGTCTAGAGCCTTTGCATTGAGGGCTATCTGAAAACGGCTGTGGCGCTGAAGTTGCCTGTGAATGTGGAGTTGGTGGCATGTGAAACCCGCATGTGGAGCATTCGTTTGTGTGGGATGCTGACCAAGCTTCATTTCAGTCCTAGGCACACAAAGGGCACTAAGCATAGAGTGTGAAAACTGAGTTTCCTTGAGAGCTGCTTGGAAGCCTGATGGTGTGTGAAGTTAGTGAGCCAAATGGAGTTGTTCTCCCACAAGAACCACTCGGCTGATCCTTCTTCAATATGCCCTTCACCAACATGCAGTGTTTCCTTGATTGAATTAGCTCTCATACCAATATTTGCGTCTAGAGCCTTTGCATTGAGGGCTATCTGAAAACGGCTGTGGCGCTGAAGTTGCCTGTGAATGTGGAGTTGGTGGCATGTGAAACCCGCATGTGGAGCATTCGTTTGTGTGGGATGCTCACCAAGCTTCATTTCAGTCCTAGGCACTCAAAGGGCACTAAGCATAGAGTGTGAAAACTGAGTTTCCTTGAGAGCTGCTTGGAAGCCTGATGGTGTGTGAAGTTAGTGAGCCAAATGGAGTTGTTCTCCCACAAGAACCACTCGGCTGATCCTTCTTCAATATGCCCTTCACCAACATGCAGTGTTTCCTTGATTGAATTAGGTCTCACACCAATATTTGCGTCTAGAGCCTTTGCATTGAGGGCTATCTGAAAACGGCTGTGGCGCTGAAGTTGCCTGTGAATGTGGAGTTGGTGGCATGTGAAACCAGCATGTGGAGCATTCGTTTGTGTGGGATGCTCTACCAGGTTCATTCCTAGATAATGCAGTGAAAGGGCACTAAGCATAGAGTGTGAAAACTGAGTTTCCTTGAGAGCTGCTTGGAAGCCTGATGGTGTGTGAAGTTAGTGAGCCAAATGCAGTTGTTCTCCCACAAGAACCACTCGGCTGATCCTTCTTCAATATGCCCTTCACCAACATGCAGTGTTTCCTTGATTGAATTAGCTCTCACACCAATATTGGCGTCTAGAGCCTTTGCATTGAGGGCTATCTGAAAACGGCTGTGGCGCTGAAGTTGCCTGTGAATGTGGAGTTGGTGGCATGTGAAACCCGCATGTGGAGCATTCGTTTGTGTGGGATGCTCACCAAGCTTGATTTCAGACCTACTCATTCAAATGACACTAAGCATAGAGTGTGAAAACTGAGTTTCCTTGAGAGCTGCTTGGAAGCCTGATGGTGTGTGAAGTTAGTGAGCCAAATGGAGTTGTTCTCCCACAAGAACGACTAGGCTAATCCTTCTTCAATATGCCCTTCACCAACATGCAGTGTTTCCTTGATTGAATTAGCTCTCACACCCATATTTGTGTCTAGATCCTTTGCATTGGGGGCTATCTCAAAATGGCTGTTGCGCTGAAGTTGCCTGTGAATGTGGAGTTGGTGGCATGTGAAACCCGCATGTGGAGCATTCGTTTGTGTGGGATGCTCACCAAGCTTCATTTCAGTCCTAGGCACTCAAAGTGCACTAAGCATAGAGTGTGAAAACTGAGTTTCCTTGAGAGCTGCTTGGAAGCCTGATGGTGCGTGAAGTTAGTGAGCCAAATGGAGTTGTTCTCCCACAAGAACCACTTCGCTGATCCTTCTTCAATATGCCCTTCAGCAAGATGCAGTGTTTCCTTGATTGAATTAGCTCTCACACCAATATTTGCGTCTAGAGCGTTTGCATTGAGGGCTATCTGAAAACGGCTGTGGCGCTGAAGTTGCCTGTGAATGTGGAATTGGTGGCATGTGAAACCCGCATGTGGAGCATTCGTTTGTGAGGGATGCTCTACCAGGTTCATTCCTAGATAAAGCACTCAAAGGGCACTAAGCATAGAGTGTGAAAACTGAGTTTCCTTGAGAGCTGCTTGGAAGCCTGATGGTGTGTGAAGTTAGTGAGCCAAATGGAGTTGTTCTCCCACAAGAACCACTCGGCTGATCCTTCTTCAATATGCCCTTCACCAACATGCAGTGTTTCCTTGATTGAATTAGCTCTCACACCAATATTTGCGTCTAGAGCCTTTGCATTGAGGGCTATCTGAAAACGGCTGTGGCGCTGAAGTTGCCTGTGAATGTGGAGTTTGTGGCGTGTGGAACCCGCATGTGGAGCATTCGTTTGTCTGGGATGCTGTACGAGGTTCATTCCTAGATAATGCAGTGAAAGAGCACTAAGCATAGAGTGTGAAAACTGAGTTTCCTTGAGAGCTGCTTGGAAGCCTGATGGTGTGTGAAGTTAGTGAGCCAAATGGAGTTGTTCTCCCACAAGAACCACTCGGCTGATCCTTCTTCAATATGCCCTTCACCAACATGCATTGTTTCCTTGATTGAATTAGCTCTCATACCAATATTTGCGTCTAGAGCCTTTGCATTGAGGGCTATCTGAAAACGGCTGTGGCGCTGAAGTTGCCTGTGAATGTGGAGTTGGTGGCATGTGAAACCCGCATGTGGAGCATTCGTTTGTGTGGGATGCTCACCAAGCTTCATTTCAGTCCTTGAAACTCAAAGGGCACTAAGCATAGAGTGTGAAAACTGAGTTTCCTTGAGAGCTGGTTGGAAGCCTGATGGTGTGTGAAGTTAGTGAGCCAAATGGAGTTGTTCTCCCACAAGAACCACTCGGCTGATCCTTCTTCAATATGCCCTTCACCAACATGCAGTGTTTCCTTGATTGAATTAGCTCTCACACCAATATTTGCGTCTAGAGCCTTTGCATTGAGGGCTATCTGAAAACGGCTGTGGCGCTGAAGTTGCCTGTGAATGTGGAGTTGGTGGCGTGTGGAACCCGCATGTGGAGCATTCGTTTGTGTGGGATGCTGTACGAGGTTCATTCCTAGATAATGCATTGAAAGGGCACTAAGCATAGAGTGTGAAAACTGAGTTTCCTTGAGAGCTGCTTGGAAGCCTGATGGTGTGTGAAGTTAGTGAGCCAAATGGAGTTGTTCTCCCACAAGAACCACTCGGCTGATCCTTCTTCAATATGCCCTTCACCAACATGCAGTGTTTCCTTGATTGAATTAGCTCTCATACCAATATTTGCGTCTAGAGCCTTTGCATTGAGGGCTATCTGAAAACGGCTGTGGCGCTGAAGTTGCCTGTGAATGTGGAGTTGGTGGCATGTGAAACCCGCATGTGGAGCATTCGTTTGTGTGGGATGCTCACCAAGCTTCATTTCAGTCCTAGTCACTCAAAGGGCACTAAGCATAGAGTGTGAAAACTGAGTTTCCTTGAGAGCTGCTTGGAAGCCTGATGGTGTGTGAAGTTAGTGAGCCAAATGGAGTTGTTCTCCCACAAGAACCACTCGGCTGATCCTTCTTCAATATGCCCTTCACCAACATGCAGTGTTTCCTTGATTGAATTAGGTCTCACACCAATATTTGCGTCTAGAGCCTTTGCATTGAGGGCTATCTGAAAACGGCTGTGGCGCTGAAGTTGCCTGTGAATGTGGAGTTGGTGGCATGTGAAACCAGCATGTGGAGCATTCGTTTGTGTGGGATGCTCTACCAGGTTCATTCCTAGATAATGCAGTGAAAGGGCACTAAGCATAGAGTGTGAAAACTGAGTTTCCTTGAGAGCTGCTTGGAAGCCTGATGGTGTGTGAAGTTAGTGAGCCAAATGGAGTTGTTCTCCCACAAGAACCACTCGGCTGATCCTTCTTCAATATGCCCTTCACCAACATGCAGTGTTTCCTTGATTGAATTAGCTCTCACACCAATATTGGCGTCTAGAGCCTTTGCATTGAGGGCTATCTGAAAACGGCTGTGGCGCTGAAGTTGCCTGTGAATGTGGAGTTGGTGGCATGTGAAACCAGCATGTGGAGCATTCGTTTGTGTGGGATGCTCACCAAGCTTCATTTCAGTCCTAGTCACTCAATGGCACTAAGCATAGAGTGTGAAAACTGAGTTTCCTTGAGAGCTGCTTGGAAGCCTGATGGTGCGTGAAGTTAGTGAGCCAAATGGAGTTGTTCTCCCACAAGAACCACTTCGCTGATTCTTCTTCAATATGCCCTTCACCAACATGCAGTGTTTCCTTGATTGAATTAGCTCTCACACCAATATTTGCGTCTAGAGCCTTTGCATTGAGGGCTATCTGAAAACGGCTGTGGCGCTGAAGTTGCCTGTGAATGTGGAGTTGGTGGCATGAGAAACCCGCATGTGGAGCATTCGTTTGTGTGGGATGCTCACCAAGCTTGATTTCAGTCCTACTCATTCAAACGGCACTAAGCATAGAGTGTGAAAACTGAGTTTCCTTGAGAGCTGCTTGGAAGCCTGATGGTGTGTGAAGTTAGTGAGCCAAATGGAGTTGTTCTCCCACAAGAACCACTCGGCTAATCCTTCTTCAATATGCCCTTCACCAACATGCAGTGTTTCCTTGATTGAATTAGGTCTCACACCCATATTTGTGTCTAGAGCCTTTGAATTGAGGGCTATCTGAAAACGGCTGTGGCGCTGAAGTTGCCTGTGAATGTGGAGTTGGTGGCATGTGAAACCCGCATGTGGAGCATTCGTTTGTGTGGGATGCTCACCAAGCTTCATTTCAGTCCTAGGCACTCAAAGTGCACTAAGCATAGAGTGTGAAAACTGAGTTTCCTTGAGAGCTGCTTGGAAGCCTGATGGTGCGTGAAGTTAGTGAGCCAAATGGAGTTGTTCTCCCACAAGAACCACTTCGCTGATCCTTCTTCAATATGCCCTTCAGCAAGATGCAGTGTTTCCTTGATTGAATTAGCTCTCACACCAATATTTGCGTCTAGAGCGTTTGCATTGAGGGCTATCTGAAAAAGGCTGTGGCGCTGAAGTTGCCTGTGAATGTGGAATTGGTGGCATGTGAAACCGCATGTAGAGCATTCGTTTGTGAGGGATGCTCTACCAGGTTCATTCCTAGATAATGCAGTGAAAGGGCACTAAGCATAGAGTGTGAAAACTGAGTTTCCTTGAGAGCTGCTTGGAAGCCTGATGGTGTGTGAAGTTAGTGAGCCAAATGGAGTTGTTCTCCCACAAGAACCACTCGGCTGATCCTTCTTCAATATGCCCTTCACCAACATGCAGTGTTTCCTTGATTGAATTAGCCCTCACACCAATATTTGCGTCTAGAGCCTTTGCATTGAGGGCTATCTGAAAACGGCTGTGGCGCTGAAGTTGCCTGTGAATGTGGAGTTGGTGGCGTGTGGAACCCGCATGTGGAGCATTCGTTTGTGTGGGATGCTGTACGAGGTTCATTCCTAGATAATGCAGTGAAAGGGCACTAAGCATAGAGTGTGAAAACTGAGTTTCCTTGAGAGCTGCTTGGAAGCCTGATGGTGTGTGAAGTTAGTGAGCCAAATGGAGTTGTTCTCCCACAAGAACCACTCGGCTGATCCTTCTTCAATATGCCCTTCACCAACATGCAGTGTTTCCTTGATTGAATTAGCTCTCATACCAATATTTGCGTCTAGAGCCTTTGCATTGAGGGCTATCTGAAAACGGCTGTGGCGCTGAAGTTGCCTGTGAATGTGGAGTTGGTGGCATGTGAAACCCGCATGTGGAGCATTCGTTTGTGTGGGATGCTCACCAAGCTTCATTTCAGTCCTGGTCACTCAAAGGGCACTAAGCATAGAGTGTGAAAACTGAGTTTCCTTGAGAGCTGCTTGGAAGCCTGATGGTGCGTGAAGTTAGTGATCCAAATGGAGTTGTTCTCCCACAAGAACCACTTCGCTGATTCTTCTTCAATATGCACTTCACCAACATGCAGTGTTTCCTTGATTGAATTAGCTCTCACACCAATATTTGCGTCTAGAGCCTTTGCATTGAGGGCTATCTGAAAACGGCTGTGGCGCTGAAGTTGCCTGTGAATGTGGAGTTGGTGGCATGTGAAACCAGCATGTGGAGCATTCGTTTGTGTGGGATGCTCTACCAGGTTCATTCCTAGATAATGCAGTGAAAGGGCGCTAAGCATAGAGTGTGAAAACTGAGTTTCCTTGAGAGCTGCTTGGAAGCCTGATGGTGTGTGAAGTTAGTGAGCCAAATGGAGTTGTTCTCCCACAAGAACCACTCGGCTGATCCTTCTTCAATATGCCCTTCACGAACATGCAGTGTTTCCTTGATTGAATTAGCTCTCACACCAATATTTGCGTCTAGAACCTTTGCATTGAGGGCTATCTGAAAACGGCTGTGGCGCTGAAGTTGCCTGTGAATGTGGAGTTGGTGGCATGTGAAACCCGCATGTGGAGCATTCGTTTGTGTGGGATGCTCACCAAGCTTCATTTCAGTCCTAGTCACTCAAAGGGCACTAAGCATAGAGTGTGAAAACTGAGTTTCCTTGAGAGCTGCTTGGAAGCCTGATGGTGTGTGAAGTTAGTGAGCCAAATGGAGTTGTTCTCCCACAAGAACCACTCGGCTGATCCTTCTTCAATATGCCCTTCACCAACATGCAGTGTTTCCTTGATTGAATTAGCTCTCACACCAATATTTGCGTCTAGAGCCTTTGCATTGAGGGCTATCTGAAAACGGCTGTGGCGCTGAAGTTGCCTGTGAATGTGGAGTTGGTGGCATGTGAAACCCGCATGTGGAGCATTTGTTTGTGTGGGATGCTCACCAAGCTTCATTTCAGTCCTAGGCACTCAAAGGGCACTAAGCATAGAGTGTGAAAATTGAGTTTCGTTGAGAGCTGCTTGGAAGCCTGATGGTGTGTGAAGTTAGTGAGCCAAATGGAGTTGTTCTCCCACAAGAACCACTCGGCTGATCCTTCTTCAATATGCCCTTCACCAACATGCAGTGTTTCCTTGATTGAATTAGCTCTCACACCAATATTTGCGTCTAGAGCCTTTGCATTGATGGCTATCTGAAAACGGCTGTGGCGCTGAAGTTGCCTGTGAATGTGGAGTTGGTGGCATGTGAAACCCGCATGTGGAGCATTCGTTTGTGTGGGATGCTCACCAAGCTTCATTTCAGTCCTGGGCACTCAAATGGCACTAAGCATGGAGTGCGAAAACTGAGTTTCCTTGAGAGCTGCTTGGAAGCCTGATGGTGTGTGAAGTTAGTGAGCCAAATGCAGTTGTTCTCCCACAAGAACCACTCGGCTGATCCTTCTTCAATATGCCCTTCACCAACATGCAGTGTTTCCTTGATTGAATTAGCTCTCACACCAATATTTGCGTCTAGAGCCTTTGCATTGAGGGCTATCTCAAAATGGCTGTGGCGCTGAAGTTGCCTGTGAATGTGGAGTTGGTGGCATGTGAAACCCGCATGTGGAGCTTTCGTTTGTGTGGGATGCTCTACTAGATTCATTCCTAGTTAATGCACTCAAAGGGCACTAAGCATAGAGTGTGAAAAATGAGTTTGCTTGAGAGCTGCTTGGAAGCCTGATGGTGTGTGAAGTTAGTGAGCCAAATGGAGTTGTTCTCCCACAAGAACCACTCGGCTGATCCTTCTTCAATATGCCCTTCACCAACATGCAGTGGTTCCTTGATTGAATTAGCTCTCACACCAATATTTGCGTCTAGAGCCTTTGCATTGAGGGCTATCTGAAAACGGCTGTGGCGCTGAAGTTGCCTGTGCATGTGGAGTTGGTGGCATGTGAAACCCGCATGTGGAGCATTCATTTGTGTGGGATGCTCTACTAGATTCATTCCTAGATAATGCACTCAAAGGGCACTAAGCATAGAGTGTGAAAACTGAGTTTCCTTGAGAGCTGCTTGGAAGCCTGATGGTGTGTGAAGTTAGTGAGCCAAATGGAGTTGTTCTCCCACAAGAACCACTCGGCTGATCCTTCTTCAATATGCGCTTCACCAACATGCAGTGTTTCCTTGATTGAATTAGCTCTCGCACCAATATTTGCGTCTAGAGCCTTTGCATTGAGGGCTATCTGAAAACGGCTGTGGCGCTGAAGTTGCCTGTGAATGTGGAGTTGGTGGCATGTGAAACCCGCATGTGGAGCATTCGTTTGTGTGGGATGCTCACCAAGCTTCATTTCAGTCCTAGGCACTCAAAGGGCACTAAGCATAGAGTGTGAAAACTGAGTTTCCTTGAGAGCTGCTTGGAAGCCTGATGGTGTGTGAAGTTAGTGAGCCAAATGGAGTTGTTCTCCCACAAGAACCACTCAGCTGATCCTTCTTCAATATGCCCTTCAGCAAGATGCAGTGTTTCCTTGATTGAATTAGCTCTCACACCAATATTTGCGTCTAGAGCCTTTGCATTGAGGGCTATCTGAAAACGGCTGTGGCGCTGAAGTTGCCTGTGAATGTGGAATTGGTGGCATGTGAAACCCGCATGTGGAGCATTCGTTTGTGAGGGATGCTCTACCAGGTTCATTCCTAGATAATGCTGTGAAAGGGCACTAAGCATAGAGTGTGAAAACTGAGTTTCCTTGAGAGCTGCTTGGAAGCCTGATGGTGTGTGAAGTTAGTGAGCCAAATGGAGTTGTTCTCCCACAAGAACCACTCGGCTGATCCTTCTTCAATATGCCCTTCACCAACATGCAGTGTTTCCTTGATTGAATTAGCTCTCACACCAATATTTGCGTCTAGAGCCTTTGCATTGAGGGCTATCTGAAAACGGCTGTGGCGCTGAAGTTGCCTGTGAATGTGGAGTTGGTGGCGTGTGGAACCCGCATGTGGAGCATTCGTTTGTGTGGGATGCTGTACGAGGTTCATTCCTAGATAATGCAGTGAAAGGGCACTAAGCATAGAGTGTGAAAACTGAGTTTCCTTGAGAGCTGCTTGGAAGCCTGATGGTGTGTGAAGTTAGTGAGCCAAATGGAGTTGTTCTCCCACAAGAACCACTCGGCTGATCCTTCTTCAATATGCCCTTCACCAACATGCATTGTTTCCTTGATTGAATTAGCTCTCATACCAATATTTGCGTCTAGAGCCTTTGCATTGAGGGCTATCTGAAAACGGCTGTGGCGCTGAAGTTGCCTGTGAATGTGGAGTTGGTGGCATGTGAAACCCGCATGTGGAGCATTCGTTTGTGTGGGATGCTCACCAAGTATCATTTCAGTCCTGGTCACTCAAAGGGCACTAAGCATAGAGTGTGAAAACTGAGTTTCCTTGAGAGCTGCTTGGAAGCCTGATGGTGTGTGAAGTTAGTGAGCCAAATGGAGTTGTTCTCCCACAAGAACCACTCAGCTGATCCTTCTTCAATATGCCCTTCACCAACATGCAGTGTTTCCTTGATTGAATTAGCTCTCACACCAATATTTGCGTCTAGAGCCTTTGCATTGAGGGCTATCTGAAAACGGCTGTGGCGCTGAAGTTGCCTGTGCATGTGGAGTTGGTGGCATGTGAAACCCGCATGTGGAGCATTCATTTGTGTGGGATGCTCTACTAGATTCATTCCTAGATAATGCACTCAAAGGGCACTAAGCATAGAGTGTGAAAAATGAGTTTCCTTGAGAGCTGCTTGGAAGCCTGATGGTGTGTGAAGTTAGTGAGCCAAATGGAGTTGTTCTCCCACAAGAACCACTCGGCTGATCCTTCTTCAATATGCCCTTCACCAACATGCAGTGTTTCCTTGATTGAATTAGCTCTCGCACCAATATTTGCGTCTAGAGCCTTTGCATTGAGGGCTATCTGAAAACGGCTGTGGCGCTGAAGTTGCCTGTGAATGTGGAGTTGGTGGCATGTGAAACCCGCATGTGGAGCATTCGTTTGTGTGGGATGCTCACCAAGCTTCATTTCAGTCCTAGGCACTCAAAGGGCACTAAGCATAGAGTGTGAAAACTGAGTTTCCTTGAGAGCTGCTTGGAAGCCTGATGGTGTGTGAAGTTAGTGAGCCAAATGGAGTTGTTCTCCCACAAGAACCACTCAGCTGATCCTTCTTCAATATGCCCTTCAGCAAGATGCAGTGTTTCCTTGATTGAATTAGCTCTCACAACAATATTTGCGTCTAGAGCGTTTGCATTGAGGGCTATCTGAAAACGGCTGTGGCGCTGAAGTTGCCTGTGAATGTGGAATTGGTGGCATGTGAAACCCGCATGTGGAGCATTCGTTTGTGAGGGATGCTCTACCAGGTTCATTCCTAGATAATGTAGTGAAAGAGCACTAAGCATAGAGTGTGAAAACTGAGTTTCCTTGAGAGCTGCTTGGAAGCCTGATGGTGTGTGAAGTTAGTGAGCCAAATGGAGTTGTTCTCCCACAAGAACCACTCGGCTGATCCTTCTTCAATATGCCCTTCACCAACATGCAGTGTTTCCTTGATTGAATTAGCTCTCACACCAATATTTGCGTCTAGAGCCTTTGCATTGAGGGCTATCTGAAAACGGCTGTGGCGCTGAAGTTGCCTGTGAATGTGGAGTTGGTGGCGTGTGGAACCCGCATGTGGAGCATTCGTTTGTGTGGGATGCTGTACGAGGTTCATTCCTAGATAATGCAGTGAAAGGGCACTAAGCATAGAGTGTGAAAACTGAGTTTCCTTGAGAGCTGCTTGGAAGCCTGATGGTGTGTGAAGTTAGTGAGCCAAATGGAGTTGTTCTCCCACAAGAACCACTCGGCTGATCCTTCTTCAATATGCCCTTCACCAACATGCATTGTTTCCTTGATTGAATTAGCTCTCATACCAATATTTGCGTCTAGAGCCTTTGCATTGAGGGCTATCTGAAAACGGCTGTGGCGCTGAAGTTGCCTGTGAATGTGGAGTTGGTGGCATGTGAAACCCGCATGTGGAGCATTCGTTTGTGTGGGATGCTCACCAAGTATCATTTCAGTCCTGGTCACTCAAAGGGCACTAAGCATAGAGTGTGAAAACTGAGTTTCCTTGAGAGCTGCTTGGAAGCCTGATGGTGTGTGAAGTTAGTGAGCCAAATGGAGTTGTTCTCCCACAAGAACCACTCGGCTGATCCTTCTTCAATATGCCCTTCACCAACATGCAGTGTTTCCTTGATTGAATTAGCTCTCACACCAATATTTGCGTCTAGAGCCTTTGCATTGAGGGCTATCTGAAAACGGCTGTGGGGCTGAAGTTGCCTGTGAATGTGGAGTTGGTGGCGTGTGAAACCCGCATGTGGAGCATTCGTTTGTGTGGGATGCTGTACGAGGTTCATTCCTAGATAATGCAGTGAAAGGGCACTAAGCATAGACTGTGAAAACTGAGTTTCCTTGAGAGCTGCTTGGAAGCCTGATGGTGTGTGAAGTTAGTGAGCCAAATGGAGTTGTTCTCCCACAAGAACCACTCGGCTGATCCTTCTTCAATATGCCCTTCACCAACATGCAGTGTTTCCTTGATTGAATTAGCTCTCATACCAATATTTGCGTCTAGAGCCTTTGCATTGAGGGCTATCTGAAAACGGCTGTGGCGCTGAAGTTGCCTGTGAATGTGGAGTTGGTGGCATGTGAAACCAGCATGTGGAGCATTCTTTTGTGTGGGATGCTCTACCAGGTTCATTCCTAGATAATGCAGTGAAAGGGCACTAAGCATAGAGTGTGAAAACTGAGTTTCCTTGAGAGCTGCTTGGAAGCCTGATGGTGTGTGAAGTTAGTGAGCCAAATGGAGTTGTTCTCCCACAAGAACCACTCAGCTGATCCTTCTTCAATATGCCCTTCACCAACATGCAGTGTTTCCTTGATTGAATTAGCTCTCACACCAATATTTGCGTCTAGAGCCTTTGCATTGAGGGCTATCTGAAAACGGCTGTGGCGCTGAAGTTGCCTGTGAATGTGGAGTTGGTGGCATGTGAAACCCGCATGTGGATCATTCGTTTGTCTGGGATGCTGTACGAGGTTCATTCCTAGATAATGCAGTGAAAGGGCACTAAGCATAGAGTGTGAAAACTGAGTTTCCTTGAGAGCTGCTTGGAAGCCTGATGGTGTGTGAAGTTAGTGAGCCAAATGAAGTTGTTCTCCCACAAGAACCACTCGGCTGATCCTTCTTCAATATGCCCTTCACCAACATGCAATGTTTCCTTGATTGAATTAGCTCTCACACCCATATTTGTGTCTAGATCCTTTGCATTGGAGGCTATCTCAAAATGGCTGTGGCGCTGAAGTTGCCTGTGAATGTGGAGTTGGTGGCATGTGAAACCAGCATGTGGAGCATTCGTTTGTGTGGGATGCTCACCAAGCTTCATTTCAGTCCTAGTAACTCAAAGGCACTAAGCATAGAGTGTGAAAACTGAGTTTCCTTGAGAGCTGCTTGGAAGCCTGATGGTGTGTGAAGTTAGTGAGCCAAATGGAGTTGTTCTCCCACAAGAACCACTTCGCTGATTCTTCTTCAATATGCCCTTCACCAACATGCAGTGTTTCCTTGATTGAATTAGCTCTCACACCAATATTTGCGTCTAGAGCCTTTGCATTGAGGGCTATCTGAAAACGGCTGTGGCGCTGAAGTTGCCTGTGAATGTGGAGTTGGTGGCATGTGAAACCAGCATGTGGAGCATTCGTTTGTGTGGGATGCTCTACCAGGTTCATTCCTAGATAATGCAGTGAAAGGGCGCTAAGCATAGAGTGTGAAAACTGAGTTTCCTTGAGAGCTGCTTGGAAGCCTGATGGTGTGTGAAGTTAGTGAGCCAAATGGAGTTGTTCTCCCACAAGAACCACTTGGCTGATCCTTCTTCAATATGCCCTTCACGAACATGCAGTGTTTCCTTGATTGAATTAGCTCTCACACCAATATTTGCGTCTAGAGCCTTTGCATTGAGGGCTATGTGAAAACGGCTGTGGCGCTGAAGTTGCCTGTGAATGTGGAGTTGGTGGCATGTGAAACCCGCATGTGGAGCATTCGTTTGTGTGGGATGCTGTACGAGGTTCATTCCTAGATAATGCAGTGAAAGGGCACTAAGCATAGAGTGTGAAAACTGAGTTTCCTTGAGAGCTGCTTGGAAGCCTGATGGTGTGTGAAGTTAGTGAGCCAAATGGAGTTGTTCTCCCACAAGACCCACTCGGCTGATCCTTCTTCAATATGCCCTTCACCAACATGCAGTGTTTCCTTGATTGAATTAGCTCTCACACCAATATTTGCGTCTAGAGCCTTTGCATTGAGGGCTATCTGAAAACGGCTGTGGCGCTGAAGTTGCCTGTGAATGTGGAGTTGGTGGCATGTGAAACCCGCATGTGGAGCATTCGTTTGTGTGGGATGCTCGCCAAGCTTGATTTCAGTCCTACTCATTCAAAGGGCACTAAGCATAGAGTGTGAAAACTGAGTTTCCTTGAGAGCTGCTTGGAAGCCTGATGGTGTGTGAAGTTAGTGAGCCAAATGGAGTTGTTCTCCCACAAGAACCACTCGGCTAATCCTTCTTCAATATGCCCTTCACCAACATGCAGTGTTTCCTTGATTGAATTAGCTCTCGCACCAATATTTGCGTCTAGAGCCTTTGAATTGAGGGCTATCTGAAAACGGCTGTGGCGCTGAAGTTGCCTGTGAATGTGGAGTTGGTGGCATGTGAAACCCGCATGTGGAGCATTCGTTTGTGTGGGATGCTCACCAAGCTTCATTTCAGTCCTAGGCACTCAAAGTGCACTAAGCATAGAGTGTGAAAACTGAGTTTCCTTGAGAGCTGCTTGGAAGCCTGATGGTGCGTGAAGTTAGTGAGCCAAATGGAGTTGTTCTCCCACAAGAACCACTCGGCTAATCCTTCTTCAATATGCCCTTCACCAACATGCAGTGTTTCCTTGATTGAATTAGCTCTCACACCAATATTTGCGTCTAGAGCGTTTGCATTGAGGGCTATCTGAAAACGGCTGTGGCGCTGAAGTTGCCTGTGAATGTGGAATTGGTGGCATGTGAAACCCGCATGTGGAGCATTCGTTTGTGAGGGATGCTCTACCAGGTTCATTCCTAGATAATGCAGTGAAAGGGCACTAAGCATAGAGTGTGAAAACTGAGTTTCCTTGAGAGCTGCTTGGAAGCCTGATGGTGTGTGAAGTTAGTGAGCCAAATGGAGTTGTTCTCCCACAAGAACCACTCGGCTGATCCTTCTTCAATATGCCCTTCACCAACATGCAGTGTTTCCTTGATTGAATTAGCTCTCACACCAATATTTGCTTCTAGAGCCTTTGCATTGAGGGCTATCTGAAAACGGCTGTGGCGCTGAAGTTGCCTGTGAATGTGGAGTTGGTGGCGTGTGGAACCCGCATGTGGAGCATTCGTTTGTGTGGGATGCTGTACGAGGTTCATTCCTAGATAATGCAGTGAAAGGGCACTAAGCATAGAGTGTGAAAACTGAGTTTCCTTGAGAGCTGCTTGGAAGCCTGATGGTGTGTGAAGTTAGTGAGCCAAATGGAGTTGTTCTCCCACAAGAACCACTCAGCTGATCCTTCTTCAATATGCCCTTCAGCAACATGCAGTGTTTCCTTGATTGAATTAGCTCTCACACCAATATTTGCGTCTAGAGCCTTTGCATTGAGGGCTAACTGAAAACGGCTGTGGCGCTGAAGTTGCCTGTGAATGTGGAGTTGGTGGCATGTGAAACCCGCATGTGGAGCATTCGTTTGTGTGGGATGCTCTACCAGGTTCATTCCTAGATAATGCACTCAAAGGGCACTAAGCATAGAGTGTGAAAATTGAGTTTCCTTGAGAGATGCTTGGAAGCCTGATGGTGTGTGAAGTTCGTGAGCCAAATGGAGTTGTTCTCCCACAAGAACCACTCTGCTGATCCTTCTTCAATATGCCCTTCACCAACATGCAGTGTTTCCTTGATTGAATTAGCTCTCACACCAATATTTGCGTCTAGAGCCTTTGCATTGAGGGCTATCTGAAAATGGCTGTGGCGCTGAAGTTGCCTGTGAATGTGGAGTTGGTGGCATGTGAAACCCGCATGTGGAGCATTCGTTTGTGTGGGATGCTCACCAAGCTTCATTTCAGTCCTAGGCACTCAAAGGGCACTAAGCATAGAGTGTGAAAACTGAGTTTCCTTGAGAGCTGCTTGGAAGCCTGATGGTGTGTGAAGTTAGTGAGCCAAATGGAGTTGTTCTCCCACAAGAACCACTCGGCTGATCCTTCTTCAATATGCCCTTCACCAACATGCAGTGTTTCCTTGATTGAATTAGCGCTCACACCAATATTTGCGTCTAGAGCCTTTGCATTGAGGGCTATCTGAAAACGGCTGTGGCGCTGAAGTTGCCTGTGAATGTGGAGTTGGTGGCTTGTGGAACCCGCATGTGGAGCATTCGTTTGTGTGGGATGCTCTACCAGGTTCATTCCTAGATAATGCAGTGAAAGGTCACTAAGCATAGAGTGTGAAAACTGAGTTTCCTTGAGAGCTGCTTGGAAGCCTGATGGTGTGTGAAGTTAGTGAGCCAAATGGAGTTGTTCTCCCACAAGAACCACTCGGCTGATCCTTCTTCAATATGCCCTTCACCAACATGCAGTGTTTCCTTGATTGAATTAGCTCTCATACCAATATTTGCGTCTAGAGCCTTTGCATTGAGGGCTATCTGAAAACGGCTGTGGCGCTGAAGTTGCCTGTGAATGTGGAGTTGGTGGCATGTGAAACCCGCATGTGGAGCATTCGTTTGTGTGGGATGCTCACCAAGCTTCATTTCAGTCCTAGTCACTCAAAGGGCACTAAGCATAGAGTGTGAAAACTGAGTTTCCTTGAGAGCTGCTTGGAAGCCTGATGGTGTGTGACGTTAGTGAGCCAAATGGAGTTGTTCTCCCACAAGAACCACTTCGCTGATCCTTCTTCAATATGCCCTTCACCAAAATGCAGTGTTTCCTTGATTGAATTAGGTCTCACACCAATATTTGCGTCTAGAGCCTTTGCATTGAGGGCTATCTGAAAACGGCTGTGGCGCTGAAGTTGCCTGTGAATGTGGAGTTGGTGGCATGTGAAACCCGCATGTGGAGCATTCATTTGTGTGGGATGCTCACCAAGATTCATTTCAGTCCTAGGCACTCAAAGGGCACTAAGCATAGAGTGTGAAAACTGAGTTTCCTTGAGAGCTGCTTGGAAGCCTGATGGTGTGTGAAGTTAGTGAGCCAAATGGAGTTCTTCTCCCACAAGAACCACTCAGCTGATCCTTCTTCAATATGCCCTTCACCAACATGCAGTGTTTCCTTGATTGAATTAGCTCTCATACCAATATTTGCGTCTAGAGCCTTTGCATTGAGGGCTATCTGAAAACGGCTGTGGCGCTGAAGTTGCCTGTGAATGTGGAGTTGGTGGCATGTGGAACCAGCATGTGGAGCATTCGTTTGTGTGGGATGCTCTACCAGGTTCATTCCTAGATAATGCACTCAAAGGGCACTAAGCATAGAGTGTGAAAATTGAGTTTCCTTGAGAGCTGCTTGGAAGCCTGATGGTGTGTGAAGTTAGTGAGCCAAATGGAGTTGTTCTCCCACAAGAACCACTCGGCTGATCCTTCTTCAATATGCCCTTCACCAACATGCAGTGTTTCCTTGATTGAATTAGCTCTCACACCAATATTTGCGTCTAGAGCCTTTGAATTGAGGGCTATCTGAAAACGGCTGTGGCGCTGAAGTTGCCTGTGAATGTGGAGTTGGTGGCATGTGAAACCCGCATGTGGAGCATTCGTTTGTGTGGGATGCTCACCAAGCTTCATTTCAGTCCTAGGCACTCAAAGGGCACTAAGCATAGAGTGTGAAAACTGAGTTTCCTTGAGAGCTGCTTGGAAGCCTGATGGTGTGTGACGTTAGTGAGCCAAATGGAGTTGTTCTCCCACAAGAACCACTCGGCTGATCCTTCTTCAATATGCCCTTCACCAACATGCAGTGTTTCCTTGATTGAATTAGCTCTCACACCCATATTTGTGTCTAGAGCCTTTGCATTGAGGGCTATCTCAAAATGGCTGTGGCGCTGAAGTTGCCTGTGAATGTGGAGTTGGTGGCATGTGAAACCCGCATGTGGAGCATTCGTTTGTGTGGGATGCTCTACCAGGTTCATTCCTAGATAATGCACTCAAAGGGCACTAAGCATAGAGTGTGAAACCTGAGTTTCCTTGAGAGCTGCTTGGAAGCCTGATGGTGTGTGAAGTTAGTGAGCCAAATGGAGTTGTTCTCCCACAAGAACCACTCGGCTGATCCTTCTTCAATATGCCCTTCACCAACATGCAGTGTTTCCTTGATTGAATTAGCTCTCACACCAATATTTGCGTCTAGAGCCTTTGCATTGAGGGCTATCTGAAAACGGCTGTGGCGCTGAAGTTGCCTGTGAATATGGAGTTGGTGGCATGTGAAACCCGCATGTGGAGCATTCGTTTGTGTGGGATGCTCACCAAGCTTCATTTCAGTCCTAGGCACTCAAAGGGCACTAAGCTAGAGTGTGAAAACTGAGTTTCCTTGAGAGCTGCTTGGAAGCCTGATGGTGTGTGAAGTTAGTGAGCCAAATGGAGTTGTTCTCCCACAAGAACCACTCGGCTGATCCTTCTTCAATATGCCCTTCACCAACATGCAGTGTTTCCTTGATTGAATTAGCTCTCACACCAATATTTGCGTCTAGAGCCTTTGCATTGAGGGCTATCTGAAAATGGCTGTGGCGCTGAAGTTGCCTGTGAATGTGGAGTTGGTGGCATGTGAAACCCGCATGTGGAGCATTCGTTTGTGTGGGATGCTCACCAAGCTTCATTTCAGTCCTAGGCACTCAAAGGGCACTAAGCATAGAGTGTGAAAACTGAGTTTCCTTGAGAGCTGCTTGGAAGCCTGATGGTGTGTGAAGTTAGTGAGCCAAATGGAGTTGTTCTCCCACAAGAACCACTCGGCTGATCCTTCTTCAATATGCCCTTCACCAACATGCTTCCTTGATTGAATTAGCTCTCACACCAATATTTGCGTCTAGAGCCTTTGCATTGAGGGCTATCTGAAAATGGCTGTGGCGCTGAAGTTGCCTGTGAATGTGGAGTTGGTGGCATGTGAAACCCGCATGTGGAGCATTCGTTTGTGTGGGATGCTCACCAAGCTTCATTTCAGTCCTAGGCACTCAAAGGGCACTAAGCATAGAGTGTGAAAACTGAGTTTCCTTGAGAGCTGCTTGGAAGCCTGATGGTGTGTGAAGTTAGTGAGCCAAATGGAGTTGTTCTCCCACAAGAACCACTCGGCTGATCCTTCTTCAATATGCCCTTCAGCAACATGCAGTGTTTCCTTGATTGAATTAGCTCTCACACCAATATTTGCGTCTAGAGCCTTTGCATTGAGGGCTATCTGAAAACGGCTGTGGCGCTGAAGTTGCCTGTGAATATGGAGTTGGTGGCATGTGAAACCCGCATGTGGAGCATTCGTTTGTGTGGGATGCTCACCAAGCTTCATTTCAGTCCTAGGCACTCAAAGGGCACTAAGCATAGAGTGTGAAAACTGAGTTTCCTTGAGAGCTGCTTGGAAGCCTGATGGTGTGTGAAGTTAGTGAGCCAAATGGAGTTGTTCTCCCACAAGAACCACTCGGCTGATCCTTCTTCAATATGCCCTTCACCAACATGCAGTGTTTCCTTGATTGAATTAGCTCTCACACCAATATTTGCGTCTAGAGCCTTTGCATTGAGGGCTATCTGAAAACGGCTGTGGCGCTGAAGTTGCCTGTGAATGTGGAGTTGGTGGCATGTGAAACCCGCATGTGGAGCATTCGTTTGTGTGGGATGCTCTACCAGGTTCATTCCTAGATAATGCAGTGAAAGGGCACTAAGCATAGAGTGTGAAAACTGAGTTTCCTTGAGAGCTGCTTGGAAGCCTGATGGTGTGTGAAGTTAGTGAGCCAAATGGAGTTGTTCTCCCACAAGAACCACTCGGCTGATCCTTCTTCAATATGCCCTTCAGCAACATGCAGTGTTTCCTTGATTGAATTAGCTCTCACACCAATATTTGCGTCTAGAGCCTTTGCATTGAGGGCTATCTGAAAACGGCTGTGGCGCTGAAGTTGCCTGTGAATGTGGAGTTGGTGGCATGTGAAACCCGCATGTGGAGCATTCGTTTGTGTGGGATGCTCACCAAGCTTCATTTCAGTCCTAGGCACTCAAAGGGCACTAAGCATAGAGTGTGAAAACTGAGTTTCCTTGAGAGCTGCTTGGAAGCCTGATGGTGTGTGAAGTTAGTGAGCCAAATGGAGTTGTTCTCCCACAAGAACCACTCGGCTGATCCTTCTTCAATATGCCCTTCAGCAACATGCAGTGTTTCCTTGATTGAATTAGCTCTCACACCAATATTTGCGTCTAGAGCCTTTGCATTGAGGGCTATCTGAAAACGGCTGTGGCGCTGAAGTTGCCTGTGAATGTGGAGTTGGTGGCATGTGAAACCCGCATGTGGAGCATTCGTTTGTGTGGGATGCTCACCAAGCTTCATTTCAGTCCTAGGCACTCAAAGGGCACTAAGCATAGAGTGTGAAAACTGAGTTTCCTTGAGAGCTGCTTGGAAGCCTGATGGTGTGTGAAGTTAGTGAGCCAAATGGAGTTGTTCTCCCACAAGAACCACTCGGCTGATCCTTCTTCAATATGCCCTTCAGCAACATGCAGTGTTTCCTTGATTGAATTAGCTCTCACACCAATATTTGCGTCTAGAGCCTTTGCATTGAGGGCTATCTGAAAATGGCTGTGGCGCTGAAGTTGCCTGTGAATGTGGAGTTGGTGGCATGTGAAACCCGCATGTGGAGCATTCGTTTGTGTGGGATGCTCACCAAGCTTCATTTCAGTCCTAGGCACTCAAAGGGCACTAAGCATAGAGTGTGAAAACTGAGTTTCCTTGAGAGCTGCTTGGAAGCCTGATGGTGTGTGAAGTTAATGAGCCAAATGGAGTTGTTCTGCCACAAGAACCACTCGGCTGATCCTTCTTCAATATGCCCTTCAGCAACATGCAGTGTTTCCTTGATTGAATTAGCTCTCACACCAATATTTGCGTCTAGAGCCTTTGCATTGAGGGCTATCTGAAAACGGCTGTGGCGCTGAAGTTGCCTGTGAATGTGGAGTTTGTGGCATGTGAAACCCGCATGTGGAGCATTCGTTTGTGTGGGATGCTCTACCAGGTTCATTCCTAGATAATGCAGTGAAAGGGCACTAAGCATAGAGTGTGAAAACTGAGTTTCCTTGAGAGCTGCTTGGAAGCCTGATGGTGTGTGAAGTTAGTGAGCCAAATGGAGTTGTTCTCCCACAAGAACCACTCGGCTGATCCTTCTTCAATATGCCCTTCAGCAACATGCAGTGTTTCCTTGATTGAATTAGCTCTCACACCAATATTTGCGTCTAGAGCCTTTGCATTGAGGGCTATCTGAAAACGGCTGTGGCGCTGAAGTTGCCTGTGAATGTGGAGTTGGTGGCATGTGAAACCCGCATGTGGAGCATTCGTTTGTGTGGGATGCTCTACCAGGTTCATTCCTAGATAATGCAGTGAAAGGGCACTAAGCATAGAGTGTGAAAACTGAGTTTCCTTGAGAGCTGCTTGGAAGCCTGATGGTGTGTGAAGTTAGTGAGCCAAATGGAGTTGTTCTCCCACAAGAACCACTCGGCTGATCCTTCTTCAATATGCCCTTCAGCAACATGCAGTGTTTCCTTGATTGAATTAGCTCTCACACCAATATTTGCGTCTAGAGCCTTTGCATTGAGGGCTATCTGAAAACGGCTGTGGCGCTGAAGTTGCCTGTGAATGTGGAGTTGGTGGCATGTGAAACCCGCATGTGGAGCATTCGTTTGTGTGGGATGCTCACCAAGCTTCATTTCAGTCCTAGGCACTCAAAGGGCACTAAGCATAGAGTGTGAAAACTGAGTTTCCTTGAGAGCTGCTTGGAAGCCTGATGGTGTGTGAAGTTAGTGAGCCAAATGGAGTTGTTCTCCCACAAGAACCACTCGGCTGATCCTTTTTCAATATACTCTTCAGCAACATGCTGTGTTTCGTTGATTGAATCAGCTCTCACACCAATATTTGCGTCTAGAGCCTTTGCATTGAGGGCTATCTGAAAACGGCTGTGGCGCTGAAGTTGCCTGTGAATGTGGAGTTGGTGGCATGTGAAACCCGCATGTGGAGCATTCGTTTGTGTGGGATGCTCTACCAGGTTCATTCCTAGATAATGCACTCAAAGGGCACTAAGCATAGAGTGTGAAAACTGAGTTTCCTTGAGAGCTGCTTGGAAGCCTGATGGTGTGTGAAGTTAGTGAGCCAAATGGAGTTGTTCTCCCACAAGAACCACTCGGCTGATCCTTCTTCAATATGCCCTTCAGCAACATGCAGTGTTTCCTTGATTGAATTAGCTCTCACACCAATATTTGCGTCTAGAGCCTTTGCATTGAGGGCTATCTGAAAACGGCTGTGGCGCTGAAGTTGCCTGTGAATGTGGAGTTGGTGGCATGTGAAACCCGCATGTGGAGCATTCGTTTGTGTGGGATGCTCACCAAGCTTCATTTCAGTCCTAGGCACTCAAAGGGCACTAAGCATAGAGTGTGAAAACTGAGTTTCCTTGAGAGCTGCTTGGAAGCCTGATGGTGTGTGAAGTTAGTGAGCCAAATGGAGTTGTTCTCCCACAAGACCCACTCGGCTGATCCTTCTTCAATATGCCCTTCAGCAACATGCAGTGTTTCCTTGATTGAATTAGCTCTCACACCAATATTTGCGTCTAGAGCCTTTGCATTGAGGGCTATCTGAAAACGGCTGTGGCTCTGAAGTTGCCTGTGAATGTGGAGTTGGTGGCATGTGAAACCCGCATGTGGAGCATTCGTTTGTGTGGGATGCTCTACCAGGTTCATTCCTAGATAATGCAGTGAAAGGGCACTAAGCATAGAGTGTGAAAACTGAGTTTCCTTGAGAGCTGCTTAGAAGCCTGATGGTGTGTGAAGTTAGTGAGCCAAATGGAGTTGTTCTCCCACAAGAACCACTCGGCTGATCCTTCTTCAATATGCCCTTCACCAACATGCAGTGTTTCTTTGATTGAATTAGCTCTCACACCAATATTTGCGTCTAGAGCCTTTGCATTGAGGGCTATCTGAAAACGGCTGTGGCGCTGAAGTTGCCTGTGAATGTGGAGTTGGTGGCATGTGAAACCCGCATGTGGAGCATTCGTTTGTGTGGGATGCTCTACCAGGTTCATTCCTAGATAATGCAGTGAAAGGGCACTAAGCATAGAGTGTGAAAACTGAGTTTCCTTGAGAGCTGCTTGGAAGCCTGATGGTGTGTGAAGTTAGTGAGCCAAATGGAGTTGTTCTCCCACAAGAACCACTCGGCTGATCCTTCTTCAATATGCCCTTCAGCAACATGCAGTGTTTCCTTGATTGAATTAGCTCTCACACCAATATTTGCGTCTAGAGCCTTTGCATTGAGGGCTATCTGAAAACGGCTGTGGCGCTGAAGTTGCCTGTGAATGTGGAGTTGGTGGCATGTGAAACCCGCATGTGGAGCATTCGTTTGTGTGGGATGCTCACCAAGCTTCATTTCAGTCCTAGGCACTCAAAGGGCACTAAGCATAGAGTGTGAAAACTGAGTTTCCTTGAGAGCTGCTTGGAAGCCTGATGGTGTGTGAAGTTAGTGAGCCAAATGGAGTTGTTCTCCCACAAGACCCACTCGGCTGATCCTTCTTCAATATGCCCTTCACCAACATGCAGTGTTTCCTTGATTGAATTAGCTCTCACACCAATATTTGCGTCTAGAGCCTTTGCATTGAGGGCTATCTGAAAACGGCTGTGGCGCTGAAGTTGCCTGTGAATGTGGAGTTGGTGGCATGTGAAACCCGCATGTGGAGCATTCGTTTGTGTGGGATGCTCTACTAGATTCATTCGTAGATAATGCACTCAAAGGGCACTAAGCATAGAGTGTGAAAACTGCGTTTCCTTGAGAGCTGATTGGAAGCCTGATGGTGTGTGAAGTTAGTGAGCCAAATGGAAGTATTGTTCTCCCACAAGAACCACTCGGCTGATCCTTCTTCAATATGCCCTTCAGCAACATGCAGTGTTTCCTTGATTGAATTAGCTCTCACACCAATATTTGCGTCTAGAGCCTTTGCATTGAGGGCTATCTGAAAACGGCTGTGGCGCTGAAGTTGCCTGTGAATGTGGAGTTGGTGGCATGTGAAACCCGCATGTGGAGCATTCGTTTGTGTGGGATGCTCACCAAGCTTCATTTCAGTCCTAGGCACTCAAAGGGCACTAAGCATAGAGTGTGAAAACTGAGTTTCCTTGAGAGCTGCTTGGAAGCCTGATGGTGTGTGAAGTTAGTGAGCCAAATGGAGTTGTTCTCCCACAAGAACCACTCGGCTGATCCTTCTTCAATATGCCCTTCACCAACATGCAGTGTTTCCTTGATTGAATTAGCTCTCACACCAATATTTGCGTCTAGAGCCTTTGCATTGAGGGCTACCTGAAAATGGCTATGGTGCTGAAGTTGCCTGTGAATGTGGAGTTTGTGGCATGTGAAATCCGCATGTGGAGCATTCGTTTGTGTGGGATGCTCTACTAGATTCATTCCTAGCTAATGCACTCAAAGGGCACTAAGCATAGAGTGTGAAAACTGAGTTTCCTTGAGAGCTGCTTGGAAGCCTGATGGTGTGTGAAGTTAGTGAGCCAAATGGAGTTGTTCTCCCACAAGAACCACTCGGCTGATCCTTTTTCAATATACTCTTCAGCAACATGCTGTGTTTCGTTGATTGAATCAGCTCTCACACCAATATTTGCGTCTAGAGCCTTTGCATTGAGGGCTATCTGAAAACGGCTGTGGCGCTGAAGTTGCCTGTGAATGTGGAGTTGGTGGCATGTGAAACCCGCATGTGGAGCATTCGTTTGTGTGGGATGCTCTACCAGGTTCATTCCTAGATAATGCACTCAAAGGGCACTAAGCATAGAGTGTGAAAACTGAGTTTCCTTGAGAGCTGCTTGGAAGCCTGATGGTGTGTAAAGTTAGTGAGCCAAATGGAGTTGTTCTCCCACAAGAACCACTCGGCTGATCCTTCTTCAATATGCCCTTCAGCAACATGCAGTGTTTCCTTGATTGAATTAGCTCTCACACCAATATTTGCGTCTAGAGCCTTTGCATTGAGGGCTATCTGAAAACGGCTGTGGCGCTGAAGTTGCCTGTGAATGTGGAGTTGGTGGCATGTGAAACCCGCATGTGGAGCATTCGTTTGTGTGGGATGCTCACCAAGCTTCATTTCATTCCTAGGCACTCAAAGGGCACTAAGCATAGAGTGTGAAAACTGAGTTTCCTTGAGAGCTGCTTGGAAGCCTGATGGTGTGTGAAGTTAGTGAGCCAAATGGAGTTGTTCTCCCACAAGAACCACTCGGCTGATCCTTCTTCAATATGCCCTTCAGCAACATGCAGTGTTTCCTTGATTGAATTAGCTCTCACACCAATATTTGCGTCTAGAGCCTTTGCATTGAGGGCTATCTGAAAACGGCTGTGGCGCTGAAGTTGCCTGTGAATGTGGAGTTGGTGGCATGTGAAACCCGCATGTGGAGCATTCGTTTGTGTGGGATGCTCACCAAGCTTCATTTCAGTCCTAGGCACTCAAAGGGCACTAAGCATAGAGTGTGAAAACTGAGTTTCCTTGAGAGCTGCTTGGAAGCCTGATGGTGTGTGAAGTTAGTGAGCCAAATGGAGTTGTTCTCCCACAAGAACCACTCGGCTGATCCTTCTTCAATATGCCCTTCACCAACATGCAGTGTTTCCTTGATTGAATTAGCTCTCACACCAATATTTGCGTCTAGAGCCTTTGCATTGAGGGCTATCTGAAAACGGCTGTGGCGCTGAAGTTGACTGTGAATGTGGAGTTGGTGGCATGTGAAACCCGCATGTGGAGCATTCGTTTGTGTGGGATGCTCTACCAGGTTCATTCCTAGATAATGCACTCAAAGGGCACTAAACATAGAGTGTGAAAACTGAGTTTCCTTGAGAGCTGCTTGGAAGCCTGATGGTGTGTGAAGTTAGTGAGCCAAATGGAGTTGTTCTCCCACAAGAACCACTCGGCTGATCCTTCTTCAATATGCCCTTCAGCAACATGCAGTGTTTCCTTGATTGAATTAGCTCTCACACCAATATTTGCGTCTAGAGCCTTTGCATTGAGGGCTATCTGAAAACGGCTGTGGCGCTGAAGTTGCCTGTGAATGTGGAGTTGGTGGCATGTGAAACCCGCATGTGGAGCATTCGTTTGTGCGGGATGCTCACCAAGCTTCATTTCACTCCTAGGCACTCAAAGGGCACTAAGCATAGAGTGTGAAAACTGAGTTTCCTTGAGAGCTGCTTGGAAGCCTGATGGTGTGTGAAGTTAGTGAGCCAAATGGAGTTGTTTTCCCACAAGAACCACTCGGCTGATCCTTCTTCAATATGCCCTTCAGCAACATGCAGTGTTTCCTTGATTGAATTAGCTCTCACACCAATATTTGCGTCTAGAGCCTTTGCATTGAGGGCTATCTGAAAACGGCTGTGGCGCTGAAGTTGCCTGTGAATGTGGAGTTGGTGGCATGTGAAACCCGCATGTGGAGCATTCGTTTGTGTGGGATGCTCACCAAGCTTCATTTCAGTCCTAGGCACTCAAAGGGCACTAAGCATAGAGTGTGAAAACTGAGTTTCCTTGAGAGCTGCTTGGAAGCCTGATGGTGTATGAAGTTAGTGAGCCAAATGGAGTTGTTCTCCCACAAGAACCACTCGGCTGATCCTTCTTCAATATGCCCTTCACCAACATGCAGTGTTTCCTTGATTGAATTAGCTCTCACACCAATATTTGCGTCTAGAGCCTTTGCATTGAGGGCTATCTGAAAACGGCTGTGGCGCTGAAGTTGCCTGTGAATGTGGAGTTGGTGGCATGTGAAACCCGCATGTGGAGCATTCGTTTGTGTGGGATGCTCTACCAGGTTCATTCCTAGATAATGCAGTGAAAGGGCACTAAGCATAGAGTGTGAAAACTGAGTTTCCTTGAGAGCTGCTTGGAAGCCTGATGGTGTGTGAAGTTAGTGAGCCAAATGGAGTTGTTCTCCCACAAGAACCACTCGGCTGATCCTTCTTCAATATTCCCTTCAGCAACATGCAGTGTTTCCTTGATTGAATTAGCTCTCACACCAATATTTGCGTCTAGAGCCTTTGCATTGAGGGCTATCTGAAAACGGCTGTGGCGCTGAAGTTGCCTGTGAATGTGGAGTTGGTGGCATGTGAAACCCGCATGTGGAGCATTCGTTTGTGTGGGATGCTCTACTAGATGCATTGCTAGCTAATGTACTCAAAGGGCACTAAGCATAAAGTGTGAAAACTGAGTTTCCTTGAGAGCTTTTTGGAAGCCTGATGGTGTGTGAAGTTAGTGAGCCAAATGGAGTTGTTCTCCCACAAGAACCACTCGGCTGATCCTTCTTCAATATGCCCTTCACCAACATGCAGTGTTTCCTTGATTGAATTAGGTCTCACACCAATATTTGCGTCTAGAGCCTTTGCATTGAGGGCTATCTGAAAACGGCTGTGGCGCTGAAGTTGCCTGTGAATGTGGAGTTGGTGGCATGTGAAACCCGCATGTGGAGCATTCGTTTGTGTGGGATGCTCACCAAGCTTCATTTCACTGCTAGGCACTCAAAGGGCACTAAGCATAGAGTGTGAAAACTGAGTTTCCTTGAGAGCTGCTTGGAAGCCTGATGGTGTGTGAAGTTAGTGAGCCAAATGGAGTTGTTCTCCCACAAGAACCACTCGGCTGATCCTTCTTCAATATGCCCTTCAGCAACATGCAGTGTTTCCTTGATTGAATTAGCTCTCACACCAATATTTGCGTCTAGAGCCTTTGCATTGAGGGCTATCTGAAAACGGCTGTGGCGCTGAAGTTGCCTGTGAATGTGGAGTTGGTGGCATGTGAAACCCGCATGTGGAGCATTCGTTTGTGTGGGATGCTCTACCAGGTTCATTCCTAGATAATGCACTCAAAGGGCACTAAACATAGAGTGTGAAAACTGAGTTTCCTTGAGAGCTGCTTGGAAGCCTGATGGTGTGTGAAGTTAGTGAGCCAAATGGAGTTGTTCTCCCACAAGAACCACTCGGCTGATCCTTCTTCAATATGCCCTTCAGCAACATGCAGTGTTTCCTTGATTGAATTAGCTCTCACACCAATATTTGCGTCTAGAGCCTTTGCATTGAGGGCTATCTGAAAACGGCTGTGGCGCTGAAGTTGCCTGTGAATGTGGAGTTGGTGGCATGTGAAACCCGCATGTGGAGCATTCGTTTGTGCGGGATGCTCACCAAGCTTCATTTCACTCCTAGGCACTCAAAGGGCACTAAGCATAGAGTGTGAAAACTGAGTTTCCTTGAGAGCTGCTTGGAAGCCTGATGGTGTGTGAAGTTAGTGAGCCAAATGGAGTTGTTTTCCCACAAGAACCACTCGGCTGATCCTTCTTCAATATGCCCTTCAGCAACATGCAGTGTTTCCTTGATTGAATTAGCTCTCACACCAATATTTGCGTCTAGAGCCTTTGCATTGAGGGCTATCTGAAAACGGCTGTGGCGCTGAAGTTGCCTGTGAATGTGGAGTTGGTGGCATGTGAAACCCGCATGTGGAGCATTCGTTTGTGTGGGATGCTCACCAAGCTTCATTTCAGTCCTAGGCACTCAAAGGGCACTAAGCATAGAGTGTGAAAACTGAGTTTCCTTGAGAGCTGCTTGGAAGCCTGATGGTGTATGAAGTTAGTGAGCCAAATGGAGTTGTTCTCCCACAAGAACCACTCGGCTGATCCTTCTTCAATATGCCCTTCACCAACATGCAGTGTTTCCTTGATTGAATTAGCTCTCACACCAATATTTGCGTCTAGAGCCTTTGCATTGAGGGCTATCTGAAAACGGCTGTGGCGCTGAAGTTGCCTGTGAATGTGGAGTTGGTGGCATGTGAAACCCGCATGTGGAGCATTCGTTTGTGTGGGATGCTCTACCAGGTTCATTCCTAGATAATGCAGTGAAAGGGCACTAAGCATAGAGTGTGAAAACTGAGTTTCCTTGAGAGCTGCTTGGAAGCCTGATGGTGTGTGAAGTTAGTGAGCCAAATGGAGTTGTTCTCCCACAAGAACCACTCGGCTGATCCTTCTTCAATATGCCCTTCACCAACATGCAGTGTTTCCTTGATTGAATTAGCTCTCACACCAATATTTGCGTCTAGAGCCTTTGCATTGAGGGCTATCTGAAAACGGCTGTGGCGCTGAAGTTGCCTGTGAATGTGGAGTTGGTGGCATGTGTAACCCGCATGTGGAGCATTCGTTTGTGTGGGATGCTCACCAAGCTTCATTTCAGTCCTAGGCACACAAAGGGCACTAAGCATAGAGTGTGAAAACTGAGTTTCCTTGAGAGCTGCTTGGAAGCCTGATGGTGTGTGAAGTTAGTGAGCCAAATGGAGTTGTTCTCCCACAAGAACCACTCGGCTGATCCTTCTTCAATATGCCCTTCAGCAACATGCAGTGTTTCCTTGATTGAATTAGCTCTCACACCAATATTTGCGTCTAGAGCCTTTGCATTGAGGGCTATCTGAAAACGGCTGTGGCGCTGAAGTTGCCTGTGAATGTGGAGTTGGTGGCATGTGAAACCCGCATGTGGAGCATTCGTTTGTGTGGGATGCTCTACTAGATTCATTGATAGATAATGCACTCAAAGGGCACTAAGCATAGAGTGTGAAAACTGAGTTTCCTTGAGAGCTGCTTGGAAGCCTGATGGTGTGTGAAGTTAGTGAGCCAAATGGAGTTGTTCTTCCACAAGAACCACTCGGCTGATCCTTCTTCAATATTCCCTTCAGCAACATGCAGTGTTTCCTTGATTGAATTAGCTCTCACACCAATATTTGCGTCTAGAGCCTTTGCATTGAGGGCTATCTGAAAACGGCTGTGGCGCTGAAGTTGCCTGTGAATGTGGAGTTGGTGGCATGTGAAACCCGCATGTGGAGCATTCGTTTGTGTGGGATGCTCTACTAGATGCATTGCTAGCTAATGTACTCAAAGGGCACTAAGCATAAAGTGTGAAAACTGAGTTTCCTTGAGAGCTTTTTGGAAGCCTGATGGTGTGTGAAGTTAGTGAGCCAAATGGAGTTGTTCTCCCACAAGAACCACTCGGCTGATCCTTCTTCAATATGCCCTTCACCAACATGCAGTGTTTCCTTGATTGAATTAGCTCTCACACCAATATTTGCGTCTAGAGCCTTTGCATTGAGGGCTATCTGAAAACGGCTGTGGCGCTGAAGTTGCCTGTGAATGTGGAGTTGGTGGCATGTGAAACCCGCATGTGGAGCATTCGTTTGTGTGGGATGCTCACCAAGCTTCATTTCACTGCTAGGCACTCAAAGGGCACTAAGCATAGAGTGTGAAAACTGAGTTTCCTTGAGAGCTGATTGGAAGCCTGATGGTGTGTGAAGTTAGTGAGCCAAATGGAGTTGTTCTCCCACAAGAACCACTCGGCTGATCCTTCTTCAATATGCCCTTCAGCAACATGCAGTGTTTCCTTGATTGAATTAGCTCTCACACCAATATTTGCGTCTAGAGCCTTTGCATTGAGGGCTATCTGAAAACGGCTGTGGCGCTGAAGTTGCCTGTGAATGTGGAGTTGGTGGCATGTGAAACCCGCATGTGGAGCATTCGTTTGTGTGGGATGCTCAGCAAGCTTCATTTCAGTCCTAGGCACTCAAAGGGCACTAAGCATAGAGTGTGAAAACTGAGTTTCCTTGAGAGCTGCTTGGAAGCCTGATGGTGTGTGAAGTTAGTGAGCCAAATGGAGTTGTTCTCCCACAAGAACCACTCGGCTGATCCTTCTTCAATATGCCCTTCAGCAACATGCAGTGTTTCCTTGATTGAATTAGCTCTCACACCAATATTTGCGTCTAGAGCCTTTGCATTGAGGGCTATCTGAAAACAGCTGTGGCGCTGAAGTTGCCTGTGAATGTGGAGTTGGTGGCATGTGAAACCCGCATGTGGAGCATTCGTTTGTGTGGGATGCTCACCAAGCTTCATTTCAGTCCTAGGCACTCAAAGGGCACTAAGCATAGAATGTGAAAACTGAGTTTCCTTGAGAGCTGCTTGGAAGCCTGATGGTGTGTGAAGTTAGTGAGCCAAATGGAGTTGTTCTCCCACAAGAACCACTCGGCTGATCCTTCTTCAATATGCCCTTCAGCAACATGCAGTGTTTCCTTGATTGAATTAGCTCTCACACCAATATTTGCGTCTAGAGCCTTTGCATTGAGGGCTATCTGAAAACGGCTGTGGCGCTAAAGTTGCCTGTGAATGTGGAGTTGGTGGCATGTGAAACCCGCATGTGGAGCATTCGTTTGTGTGGGATGCTCTACTAGATTCATTCATAGATAATGCACTCAAAGGGCACTAAGCATAGAGTGTGAAAACTGAGTTTCCTTGAGAGCTGATTGGAAGCCTGATGGTGTGTGAAGTTAGTGAGCCAAATGGAGTTGTTCTCCCACAAGAACCACTCGGCTGATCCTTCTTCAATATGCCCTTCCCCAACATGCAGTGTTTCCTTGATTGAATTAGCTCTCACACCAATATTTGCGTCTAGAGCCTTTGCATTGAGGGCTATCTGAAAACGGCTGTGGCGCTGAAGTTGCCTGTGAATGTGGAGTTGGTGGCATGTGAAACCCGCATGTGGAGCATTCGTTTGTGTGGGATGCTCTACTAGATTCATTGCTAGCTAATGCACTCAAAGGGCACTAAGCATAAAGTGTGAAAACTGAGTTTCCTTGAGAGCTGCTTGGAAGCCTGATGGTGTGTGAAGTTAGTGAGCCAAATGGAGTTGTTCTCCCACAAGAACCACTCGGCTGATCCTTCTTCAATATGCCCTTCAGCAACATGCAGTGTTTCCTTGATTGAATTAGCTCTCACACCAATATTTGCGTCTAGAGCCTTTGCATTGAGGGCTATCTGAAAACGGCTGTGGCGCTGAAGTTGCCTGTGAATGTGGAGTTGGTGGCATGTGAAACCCGCA
Source organism: Ochotona princeps (assembly GCF_030435755.1). Lineage (NCBI taxonomy): Eukaryota > Metazoa > Chordata > Mammalia > Lagomorpha > Ochotonidae > Ochotona > Ochotona princeps. The sequence continues at coordinate 5,327 of NW_026701435.1, read as the reverse complement.
TGTGGAGCATTCGTTTGTGTGGGATGCTCTACTAGATTCATTGATAGATAATGCACTCAAAGGGCACTAAGCATAGAGTGTGAAAACTGAGTTTCCTTGAGAGCTGCTTGGAAGCCTGATGGTGTGTGAAGTTAGTGAGCCAAATGGAGTTGTTCTTCCACAAGAACCACTCGGCTGATCCTTCTTCAATATTCCCTTCAGCAACATGCAGTGTTTCCTTGATTGAATTAGCTCTCACACCAATATTTGCGTCTAGAGCCTTTGCATTGAGGGCTATCTGAAAACGGCTGTGGCGCTGAAGTTGCCTGTGAATGTGGAGTTGGTGGCATGTGAAACCCGCATGTGGAGCATTCGTTTGTGTGGGATGCTCTACTAGATGCATTGCTAGCTAATGTACTCAAAGGGCACTAAGCATAAAGTGTGAAAACTGAGTTTCCTTGAGAGCTTTTTGGAAGCCTGATGGTGTGTGAAGTTAGTGAGCCAAATGGAGTTGTTCTCCCACAAGAACCACTCGGCTGATCCTTCTTCAATATGCCCTTCACCAACATGCAGTGTTTCCTTGATTGAATTAGCTCTCACACCAATATTTGCGTCTAGAGCCTTTGCATTGAGGGCTATCTGAAAACGGCTGTGGCGCTGAAGTTGCCTGTGAATGTGGAGTTGGTGGCATGTGAAACCCGCATGTGGAGCATTCGTTTGTGTGGGATGCTCACCAAGCTTCATTTCACTGCTAGGCACTCAAAGGGCACTAAGCATAGAGTGTGAAAACTGAGTTTCCTTGAGAGCTGATTGGAAGCCTGATGGTGTGTGAAGTTAGTGAGCCAAATGGAGTTGTTCTCCCACAAGAACCACTCGGCTGATCCTTCTTCAATATGCCCTTCAGCAACATGCAGTGTTTCCTTGATTGAATTAGCTCTCACACCAATATTTGCGTCTAGAGCCTTTGCATTGAGGGCTATCTGAAAACGGCTGTGGCGCTGAAGTTGCCTGTGAATGTGGAGTTGGTGGCATGTGAAACCCGCATGTGGAGCATTCGTTTGTGTGGGATGCTCAGCAAGCTTCATTTCAGTCCTAGGCACTCAAAGGGCACTAAGCATAGAGTGTGAAAACTGAGTTTCCTTGAGAGCTGCTTGGAAGCCTGATGGTGTGTGAAGTTAGTGAGCAAAGGGAGTTGAAGTTAGTAGAGTCCAAATGGAGTTGTTCTCCCACAAGAACCACTCGGCTGATCCTTCTTCAATATGCCCTTCAGCAACATGCAGTGTTTCCTTGATTGAATTAGCTCTCACACCAATATTTGCGTCTAGAGCCTTTGCATTGAGGGCTATCTGAAAACAGCTGTGGCGCTGAAGTTGCCTGTGAATGTGGAGTTGGTGGCATGTGAAACCCGCATGTGGAGCATTCGTTTGTGTGGGATGCTCACCAAGCTTCATTTCAGTCCTAGGCACTCAAAGGGCACTAAGCATAGAATGTGAAAACTGAGTTTCCTTGAGAGCTGCTTGGAAGCCTGATGGTGTGTGAAGTTAGTGAGCCAAATGGAGTTGTTCTCCCACAAGAACCACTCGGCTGATCCTTCTTCAATATGCCCTTCAGCAACATGCAGTGTTTCCTTGATTGAATTAGCTCTCACACCAATATTTGCGTCTAGAGCCTTTGCATTGAGGGCTATCTGAAAACGGCTGTGGCGCTAAAGTTGCCTGTGAATGTGGAGTTGGTGGCATGTGAAACCCGCATGTGGAGCATTCGTTTGTGTGGGATGCTCACCAAGCTTCATTTCAGTCCTAGGCACTCAAAGGGCACTAAGCATAGAGTGTGAAAACTGAGTTTCCTTGAGAGCTGCTTGGAAGCCTGATGGTGTGTGAAGTTAGTGAGCCAAATGGAGTTGTTCTCCCACAAGAACCACTCGGCTGATCCTTCTTCAATATGCCCTTCAGCAACATGCAGTGTTTCCTTGATTGAATTAGCTCTCACACCAATATTTGCGTCTAGAGCCTTTGCATTGAGGGCTATCTGAAAACGGCTGTGGCGCTAAAGTTGCCTGTGAATGTGGAGTTGGTGGCATGTGAAACCCGCATGTGGAGCATTCGTTTGTGTGGGATGCTCACCAAGCTTCATTTCAGTCCTAGGCACTCAAAGGGCACTAAGCATAGAGTGTGAAAACTGAGTTTCCTTGAGAGCTGCTTGGAAGCCTGATGGTGTGTGAAGTTAGTGAGCCAAATGGAGTTGTTCTCCCACAAGAACCACTCGGCTGATCCTTCTTCAATATGCCCTTCAGCAACATGCAGTGTTTCCTTGATTGAATTAGCTCTCACACCAATATTTGCGTCTAGAGCCTTTGCATTGAGGGCTATCTGAAAACGGCTGTGGCGCTGAAGTTGCCTGTGAATGTGGAGTTGGTGGCATGTGAAACCCGCATGTGGAGCATTCGTTTGTGTGGGATGCTCACCAAGCTTCATTTCAGTCCTAGGCACTCAAAGGGCACTAAGCATAGAATGTGAAAACTGAGTTTCCTTGAGAGCTGCTTGGAAGCCTGATGGTGTGTGAAGTTAGTGAGCCAAATGGAGTTGTTCTCCCACAAGAACCACTCGGCTGATCCTTCTTCAATATGCCCTTCAGCAACATGCAGTGTTTCCTTGATTGAATTAGCTCTCACACCAATATTTGCGTCTAGAGCCTTTGCATTGAGGGCTATCTGAAAACGGCTGTGGCGCTGAAGTTGCCTGTGAATGTGGAGTTGGTGGCATGTGAAACCCGCATGTGGAGCATTCGTTTGTGTGGGATGCTCTACTAGATTCATTGATAGATAATGCACTCAAAGGGCACTAAGCATAGAGTGTGAAAACTGAGTTTCCTTGAGAGCTGCTTGGAAGCCTGATGGTGTGTGAAGTTAGTGAGCCAAATGGAGTTGTTCTTCCACAAGAACCACTCGGCTGATCCTTCTTCAATATTCCCTTCAGCAACATGCAGTGTTTCCTTGATTGAATTAGCTCTCACACCAATATTTGCGTCTAGAGCCTTTGCATTGAGGGCTATCTGAAAACGGCTGTGGCGCTGAAGTTGCCTGTGAATGTGGAGTTGGTGGCATGTGAAACCCGCATGTGGAGCATTCGTTTGTGTGGGATGCTCTACTAGATGCATTGCTAGCTAATGTACTCAAAGGGCACTAAGCATAAAGTGTGAAAACTGAGTTTCCTTGAGAGCTTTTTGGAAGCCTGATGGTGTGTGAAGTTAGTGAGCCAAATGGAGTTGTTCTCCCACAAGAACCACTCGGCTGATCCTTCTTCAATATGCCCTTCACCAACATGCAGTGTTTCCTTGATTGAATTAGCTCTCACACCAATATTTGCGTCTAGAGCCTTTGCATTGAGGGCTATCTGAAAACGGCTGTGGCGCTGAAGTTGCCTGTGAATGTGGAGTTGGTGGCATGTGAAACCCGCATGTGGAGCATTCGTTTGTGTGGGATGCTCACCAAGCTTCATTTCACTGCTAGGCACTCAAAGGGCACTAAGCATAGAGTGTGAAAACTGAGTTTCCTTGAGAGCTGATTGGAAGCCTGATGGTGTGTGAAGTTAGTGAGCCAAATGGAGTTGTTCTCCCACAAGAACCACTCGGCTGATCCTTCTTCAATATGCCCTTCAGCAACATGCAGTGTTTCCTTGATTGAATTAGCTCTCACACCAATATTTGCGTCTAGAGCCTTTGCATTGAGGGCTATCTGAAAACGGCTGTGGCGCTGAAGTTGCCTGTGAATGTGGAGTTGGTGGCATGTGAAACCCGCATGTGGAGCATTCGTTTGTGTGGGATGCTCAGCAAGCTTCATTTCAGTCCTAGGCACTCAAAGGGCACTAAGCATAGAGTGTGAAAACTGAGTTTCCTTGAGAGCTGCTTGGAAGCCTGATGGTGTGTGAAGTTAGTGAGCCAAATGGAGTTGTTCTCCCACAAGAACCACTCGGCTGATCCTTCTTCAATATGCCCTTCAGCAACATGCAGTGTTTCCTTGATTGAATTAGCTCTCACACCAATATTTGCGTCTAGAGCCTTTGCATTGAGGGCTATCTGAAAACAGCTGTGGCGCTGAAGTTGCCTGTGAATGTGGAGTTGGTGGCATGTGAAACCCGCATGTGGAGCATTCGTTTGTGTGGGATGCTCACCAAGCTTCATTTCAGTCCTAGGCACTCAAAGGGCACTAAGCATAGAATGTGAAAACTGAGTTTCCTTGAGAGCTGCTTGGAAGCCTGATGGTGTGTGAAGTTAGTGAGCCAAATGGAGTTGTTCTCCCACAAGAACCACTCGGCTGATCCTTCTTCAATATGCCCTTCAGCAACATGCAGTGTTTCCTTGATTGAATTAGCTCTCACACCAATATTTGCGTCTAGAGCCTTTGCATTGAGGGCTATCTGAAAACGGCTGTGGCGCTAAAGTTGCCTGTGAATGTGGAGTTGGTGGCATGTGAAACCCGCATGTGGAGCATTCGTTTGTGTGGGATGCTCACCAAGCTTCATTTCAGTCCTAGGCACTCAAAGGGCACTAAGCATAGAGTGTGAAAACTGAGTTTCCTTGAGAGCTGCTTGGAAGCCTGATGGTGCGTGAAGTTAGTGAGCCAAATGGAGTTCTTCTCCCACAAGAACCACTCGGCTGATCCTTCTTCAATATGCCCTTCAGCAACATGCAGTGTTTCCTTGATTGAATTAGCTCTCACACCAATATTTGCGTCTGGAGCCTTTGCATTGAGGGCTATCTGAAAACGGCTGTGGCGCTGAAGTTGCCTGTGAATGTGGAGTTGGTGGCATGTGAAACCCGCATGTGGAGAATTCGTTTGTGTGGGATGCTCTACCAGGTTCATTCCTAGATAATGCACTCAAAGGGCACTAAGCATAGAGTGTGAAAACTGAGTTTCCTTGAGAGCTGCTTGGAAGCCTGATGGTGTGTGAAGTTAGTGAGCCAAATGGAGTTGTTCTCCCACAAGAACCACTCGGCTGATCCTTCTTCAATATGCCCTTCACCAACATGCAGTGTTTCCTTGATTGAATTAGCTCTCACACCAATATTTGCGTCTAGAGCCTTTGCATTGAGGGCTATCTGAAAACGGCTGTGGCGCTGAAGTTGCCTGTGAATGTGGAGTTGCTGGCATGTGTAACCCGCATGTGGAGCATTCGTTTGTGTGGGATGCTCACCAAGCTTCATTTCAGTCCTAGGCACACAAAGGGCACTAAGCATAGAGTGTGAAAACTGAGTTTCCTTGAGAGCTGCTTGGAAGCCTGATGGTGTGTGAAGTTAGTGAGCCAAATGGAGTTGTTCTCCCACAAGAACCACTCGGCTGATCCTTCTTA